>NW_027445941.1:0-173690 GCF_038048845.1 Mixophyes fleayi
CATGATTCAATTCATGATTCATGATTCGATTCATGATTCATGATTCAATTCATGATTCATGATCAATTCATGATTTATATTCATATTCTATGATTAATAGATTCATGATTCAATTCATGATTCATGATTCATGTATTCGATTCATGATTCAATGATTCATTTCATGATTAATTCATTGATTCATGAATCATGATTCATGATTTCAATGATTTAATAATTCAATTCATGATTCATGATTCATGATTCAAATTCATGATTCATGATTCATGATTCGATTCATGATTAATGAATCATGATTCCATTCATGATTATATGATTCAATTCATGATTACATGAATCATGATTTCAATCATGATTCATGATCAATTCATGATTTATAATTCAATTCATGATTCATGATTCATGATTCAATTCATGATTCATGATTCAATTCATGATTCATGATTCAATTCATGATTTATAATTCAATTCATGATTAATGATTCATGATTCAATTCATGATTCATGATTCATGATTCGATTCATGATTCATGATTCAATTCATGATTTAATTCATGATTCATGAATCATGATTCAATTCATGATTCATGATTCAATTCATGATTCGATTCATGATTCATGAATCGATTCATCATTCATGATTCAATTCATGATTCATGATTCATGATTCGATTCATGATTCATGATTCAATTCATGATTCATGATTCATGATTCAATTCATGATTCGATTCATGATTCATGATTCAATTCATGATTCTTGATTCAATTCATGATTTATGATTCATGATTCGATTTATGATTCATGACTCAATTCATGATTCATGATTGATGATTTAATTCATGATTCGATTCATGATTTATGATTCATGATTCATGATTCATGATTCAATTCATGATTCGATTCATGATTCATGATTCATGATTTATGATTCAATTCATGATTCATGATTCAATTCATGATTCATGATTCAATTCTTGATTCATGATTCATGATTCAATTAATGTTTTATGATTCATGATTCGATTCATGATTCAATTCATGATTTATGATTTATGATTCAATTCATGATTCATGATTCATTTCATGATTCAATTCATGATTCATGATTCCTGATTCAATTCATGATTTATGATTCATTTCATGATTCATGTCATGATTAATGATTCGATTCATGATTCATGATTCATGATTCAATTCATGATTCATGATTCAATTCATGATTCATGATTCAATTCATGATTCATGATTTATGATTCAATTCATGATTCATGATTCATGATTCGAGTCATGATTCATTTCATGATTCATTTCATGATTCATGATTCGATTCATGATTCATGATTCAATTCATGATTCATGATTTATGATTCATTTCATGATTCATTTCATGATTCATTTCATGATTCATTTCATGATTCATGATTCGATTCATGATTCATGATTCATGATTCAATTCCTGATTCATGATTCAATTCATGATTCATAATTTATGATTCAATTCATGATTCATGATTCATGATTCGAGTCATGATTCATGATTCATTTCATGATTCATTTCATGATTCATGATTCGATTCATGATTCATGATTCAATTCATGATTCATGATTCCTGATTCAATCATGATTCATGATTCAATTCATGATTCAATTTATGATTCATAATTCAGGATTCAATTAATGATTCAATTCATGATTCATAATTCAATTCATGATTCATGATTCGATTCATGATTCATAATTCAATTCATGATTCATGATTCATGATTCAATTCATGATTCGTGATTCATGATTCATGATTGAATTCATGATTCATGA
Organism: Mixophyes fleayi; assembly: GCF_038048845.1. Taxonomy (NCBI): domain Eukaryota; kingdom Metazoa; phylum Chordata; class Amphibia; order Anura; family Limnodynastidae; genus Mixophyes; species Mixophyes fleayi. The sequence continues at coordinate 1,820 of NW_027445941.1, forward strand.
TTCGATTCATGAATCATGATTCATGATTCAATTCATGATTCATGATTCAATTCATGATTCATGATTCAATTCATGATTCATGATTTATGATTCAATTCATGATTCATGATTCAATTCATGATTCATGATTCAATTCATGATTCATGATTCGATTCATGATTCATGATTCAATTCATGATTCATGATTCAATTCATGATTTATAATTCAATTCATGATTCATGATTCATGATTCAATTCATGATTCATGATTCATGATTCGATTCATGATTAATGATTCATGATTCCATTCATGATTCATGATTCAATTCATGATTCATGAATCATGATTCAATTCATGATTCATGATTCAATTCATGATTCGATTCATGATTCATGAATCGATTCATCATTCATGATTCAATTCATGATTCATGATTCATGATTTGATTCATGATTCATGATTCAATTCATGATTCATGATTCATGATTCAATTCATGATTCGATTCATGATTCATGATTCATGATTCATGATTCGATTCATGATTCATGATTCAATTCATGCTTCAATTCATGATTCATGAATCATGATTCATGATTCAATTCATGATTTATAATTCAATTCATGATTCATGATTCATGATTCAATTCATGATTCATGAATCATGATTCATGATTCAATTCATGATTTATAATTCAATTCATGATTCATGATTCATGATTCAATTCATGATTCATGATACATGATTCGATTCATGATTAATGATTCATGATTCCATTCATGATTCATGATTCAATTCATGATTCATGAATCATGATTCAATTCATGATTCATGATTCAATTCATGATTCGATTCATGATTCAATTCATGATTCATGATTCAATTCATGATTCGATTCATGATTCATGAATCGATTCATCATTCATGATTCAATTCATGATTCATGATTCATGATTCGATTCATGATTCATGATTCAATTCATGATTCATGATTCATGATTCAATTCATGATTCGATTCATGATTCATGATTCAATTCATGATTCGTGATTCAATTCATGATTTATGATTCATGATTCGATTTATGATTCATGACTCAATTCATGATTCATGATTGATGATTTAATTCATGATTCGATTCATGATTTATGATTCATGATTCATGATTCATGATTCAATTCATGATTCGATTCATGATTCATGATTCATGATTTATGATTCAATTCATGATTCATGATTCAATTCATGATTCATGATTCAATTCTTGATTCATGATTCATGATTCAATTAATGTTTTATGATTCATGATTCGATTCATGATTCAATTCATGATTTATGATTTATGATTCAATTCATGATTCATGATTCATTTCATGATTCAATTCATGATTCATGATTCCTGATTCAATTCATGATTTATGATTCATTTCATGATTCATGTCATGATTAATGATTCGATTCATGATTCATGATTCATGATTCAATTCATGATTCATGATTCAATTCATGATTCATGATTCAATTCATGATTCATGATTTATGATTCAATTCATGATTCATGATTCATGATTCGAGTCATGATTCATTTCATGATTCATTTCATGATTCATGATTCGATTCATGATTCATGATTCAATTCATGATTCATGATTTATGATTCAATTCATGATTTATGATTCATTTCATGATTCATGATTCGATTCATGATTCATGATTCATGATTCAATTCTGATTCATGATTCAATTCATGATTCATGATTTATGATTCAATTCATGATTCATGATTCATGATTCGAGTCATGATTCATGATTCATTTCATGATTCATTTCATGATTCATGATTCGATTCATGATTCATGATTCAATTCATGATTCATGATTCATGATTCGATTCATGATTCGATTCATGATTCATGATTCATGATTCGATTCATGATTCGATTCATGATTCATGATTCATTTCATGATTCATGATTCCTGATTCAATCATGATTCATGATTCAATTCATGATTCAATTTATGATTCATAATTCAGGATTCAATTAATGATTCAATTCATGATTCATAATTCAATTCATGATTCATGATTCATGATTCGATTCATGATTCATGATTCAATTCATGATTCATGATTCATGATTCAATTCATGATTCGTGATTCATGATTCATGATTCAATTCATGATTCATGATTCGATTCATGAATCATGATTCATGATTCAATTCATGATTCATGATTCATGATTCAATTCATGATTCATGATTTATGATTCAATTCATGATTCATGATTCAATTCATGATTCATGATTCGATTCATGATTCATGATTCAATTCATGATTCATGATTCATGATTCAATTCATGATTCGATTCATGATTCATGATTCAATTCATGATTCATGATTCAATTCATAATTTATAATTCAATTCATGATTCATGATTCATGATTCAATTCATGATTCATGATTCATGATTCGATTCATGATTAATGATTCATGATTCGATTCATGATTCATGATTCAATTCATTATTCATGAATCATGATTCATGATTCAATTCATGATTAATAATTCAATTCATGATTCATGATTCATGATTCAATTCATGATTCATGATTCATGATTCGATTCATGATTAATGATTCATGATTCGATTCATGATTCATGAATCGATTCATCATTCATGAATCATGATTCAATTCATGATTCATGATTCAATTCATGATTCGATTCATGATTCATGAATCGATTCATCATTCATGATTCAATTCATGATTCATGATTCATGATTCGATTCATGATTCATGATTCAATTCATGATTCATGATTCATGATTCAATTCATGATTCGATTCATGATTCTTGATTCAATTCATGATTCATGATTCAATTCATGATTTATGATTCATGATTCGATTTATGATTCATGATTCAATTCATGATTCATGATTGATGATTTAATTCATGATTCGATTCATGATTTATGATTCATGATTCATGATTCATGATTCAATTCATGATTCGATTCATGATTCATGATTTATGATTCAATTCATGATTCATGATTCAATTCATGATTCATGATTCAATTCTTGATTCATGATTCATGATTCAATTAATGTTTTATGATTCATGATTCGATTCATGATTCAATTCATGATTTATGATTTATGATTCAATTCATGATTCATGATTCATTTCATGATTCAATTCATGATTCATGATTCCTGATTCAATTCATGATTTATGATTCATTTCATGATTCATGTCATGATTAATGATTGGATTCATGATTCATGATTCATGATTCAATTCATGATTCATGATTCAATTCATGATTCATGATTTATGATTCAATTCATGATTCATGATTCATGATTCGAGTCATGATTCATTTCATGATTCATTTCATGATTCATGATTCGATTCATGATTCATGATTCAATTCATGATTCATGATTCGATTCATGATTCGATTCATGATTCATGATTTATGATTCAATTCATGATTCATGATTCAATTCTTGATTCATGATTCATGATTCAATTCATGTTTTATGATTCATGATTCGATTCATGATTCAATTCATGATTTATGATTTATGATTCAATTCATGATTTATGATTCATTTCATGATTCATGATTCGATTCATGATTCATGATTCGATTCATGATTCATGATTCATGATTCAATTCCTGATTCATGATTCAATTCATGATTCATGATTTATGATTCAATTCATGATTCATGATTCAAGATTCGAGTCATGATTCATGATTCATTTCATGATTCATTTCATGATTCATGATTCGATTCATGATTCATGAATCAATTCATGATTCATGATTCCTGATTCAATCATGATTCATGATTCAATTCATGATTCAATTTATGATTCATAATTCAGGATTCAATTAATGATTCAATTCATGATTCATAATTCAATTCATGATTCATGATTCATGATTCGATTCATGATTCATAATTCAATTCATGATTCATGATTCATGATTCAATTCATGATTCGTGATTCATGATTCATGATTGAATTCATGATTCATGATTCGATTCATGAATCATGATTCATGATTCAATTCATGATTCATGATTCAATTCATGATTCATGATTCAATTCATGATTCATGATTTATGATTCAATTCATGATTCATGATTCAATTCATGATTCATGATTCAATTCATGATTCATGATTCGATTCATGATTCATGATTCAATTCATGATTCATGATTCAATTCATGATTTATAATTCAATTCATGATTAATGATTCATGATTCAATTCATGATACATGATTCATGATTCGATTCATGATTCATGATTCAATTCATGATTTAATTCATGATTCATGAATCATGATTCATGATTCAATTCATGATTTATAATTCAATTCATGATTCATGATTCATGATTCAATTCATGATTCATGATTCATGATTCGATTCATGATTAATGATTCATGATTCCATTCATGATTCATGATTCAATTCATGATTCATGAATCATGATTTAATTCATGATTCATGATTCAATTCATGATTCAATTCATGATTCATGAATCGATTCATCATTCATGCTTCAATTCATGATTCGATTCATGATTCATGATTCAATTCATGCTTCAATTCATGATTCATGAATCATGATTCATGATTCAATTCATGATTTATAATTCAATTCATGATTCATGATTCATGATTCAATTCATGATTCATGATTCAATTCATGATTCATGATTCAATTCATGATTCATGATTCGATTCATGATTCATGATTCAATTCATGATTCATGATTCAATTCATGATTTATAATTCAATTCATGATTAATGATTCATGATTCAATTCATGATTCATGATTCATGATTCGATTCATGATTCATGATTCAATTCATGATTTAATTCATGATTCATGAATCATGATTCAATTCATGATTCATGATTCAATTCATGATTCGATTCATGATTCATGAATCGATTCATCATTCATGATTCAATTCATGATTCATGATTCATGATTCGATTCATGATTCATGATTCAATTCATGATTCGATTCATGATTCATGATTCAATTCATGATTCTTGATTCAATTCATGATTTATGATTCATGATTCGATTTATGATTCATGACTCAATTCATGATTCATGATTGATGATTTAATTCATGATTCGATTCATGATTTATGATTCATGATTCATGATTCATGATTCAATTCATGATTCGATTCATGATTCATGATTCATGATTTATGATTCAATTCATGATTCATGATTCAATTCATGATTCATGATTCAATTCTTGATTCATGATTCATGATTCAATTAATGTTTTATGATTCATGATTCGATTCATGATTCAATTCATGATTTATGATTTATGATTCAATTCATGATTCATGATTCATTTCATGATTCAATTCATGATTCATGATTCCTGATTCAATTCATGATTTATGATTCATTTCATGATTCATGTCATGATTAATGATTCGATTCATGATTCATGATTCATGATTCAATTCATGATTCATGATTCAATTCATGATTCATGATTCAATTCATGATTCATGATTCAATTCATGATTCATGATTTATGATTCAATTCATGATTCATGATTCATGATTCGAGTCATGATTCATTTCATGATTCATTTCATGATTCATGATTCGATTCATGATTCATGATTCAATTCATGATTCATGATTTATGATTCAATTCATGATTCATGATTCAATTCTTGATTCATGATTCATGATTCAATTCATGTTTTATGATTCATGATTCGATTCATATTCAATTCATGATTTATGATTTATGATTCAATTCATGATTTATGATTCATTTCATGATTCATTTCATGATTCATGATTCGATTCATGATTCATGATTCATGATTCAATTCCTGATTCATGATTCAATTCATGATTCATGATTTATGATTCAATTCATGATTCATGATTCATGATTCGAGTCATGATTCATGATTCATTTCATGATTCATTTCATGATTCATGATTCGATTCATGATTCATGATTCAATTCATGATTCATGATTCATGATTCGATTCATGATTCGATTCATGATTCATGATTCGATTCATGATTCGATTCATGATTCATGATTCAATTCATGATTCATGATTCGATTCATGATTCGATTCATGATTCATGATTTATGATTCAATTCATGATTCATGATTCAATTCTTGATTCATGATTCATGATTCAATTCATGTTTTATGATTCATGATTCGATTCATGATTCAATTCATGATTTATGATTTATGATTCAATTCATGATTTATGATTCATTTCATGATTCATTTCATGATTCATGATTCGATTCATGATTCATGATTCATGATTCAATTCCTGATTCATGATTCAATTCATGATTCATGATTTATGATTCAATTCATGATTCATGATTCATGATTCGAGTCATGATTCATGATTCATTTCATGATTCATTTCATGATTCATGATTCGATTCATGATTCATGATTCAATTCATGATTCATGATTCCTGATTCAATCATGATTCATGATTCAATTCATGATTCAATTTATGATTCATAATTCAGGATTCAATTAATGATTCAATTCATGATTCATAATTCAATTCATGATTCATGATTCATGATTCGATTCATGATTCATAATTCAATTCATGATTCATGATTCATGATTCAATTCATGATTCGTGATTCATGATTCATGATTGAATTCATGATTCATGATTCGATTCATGAATCATGATTCATGATTCAATTCATGATTCATGATTCAATTCATGATTCATGATTCAATTCATGATTCATGATTTATGATTCAATTCATGATTCATGATTCAATTCATGATTCATGATTCAATTCATGATTCATGATTCGATTCATGATTCATGATTCAATTCATGATTCATGATTCAATTCATGATTTATAATTCAATTCATGATTAATGATTCATGATTCAATTCATGATTCATGATTCATGATTCGATTCATGATTCATGATTCAATTCATGATTTAATTCATGATTCATGAATCATGATTCATGATTCAATTCATGATTTATAATTCAATTCATGATTCATGATTCATGATTCAATTCATGATTCATGATTCATGATTCGATTCATGATTAATGATTCATGATTCCATTCATGATTCATGATTCAATTCATGATTCATGAATCATGATTCAATTCATGATTCATGATTCAATTCATGATTCGATTCATGATTCATGAATCGATTCATCATTCATGATTCAATTCATGATTCGATTCATGATTCATGATTCAATTCATGCTTCAATTCATGATTCATGAATCATGATTCATGATTCAATTCATGATTTATAATTCAATTCATGATTCATGATTCATGATTCAATTCATGATTCATGAATCATGATTCATGATTCAATTCATGATTTATAATTCAATTCATGATTCATGATTCATGATTCAATTCATGATTCATGATACATGATTCGATTCATGATTAATGATTCATGATTCCATTCATGATTCATGATTCAATTCATGATTCATGAATCATGATTCAATTCATGATTCATGATTCAATTCATGATTCGATTCATGATTCATGAATCGATTCATCATTCATGATTCAATTCATGATTCATGATTCATGATTCGATTCATGATTCATGATTCAATTCATGATTCATGATTCATGATTCAATTCATGATTCGATTCATGATTCATGATTCAATTCATGATTCGTGATTCAATTCATGATTTATGATTCATGATTCGATTTATGATTCATGACTCAATTCATGATTCATGATTCATGATTTAATTCATGATTCGATCCATGATTTATGATTCATGATTCATGATTCATGATTCAATTCATGATTCGATTCATGATTCATGATTCATGATTTATGATTCAATTCATGATTCATGATTCAATTCATGATTCATGATTCAATTCTTGATTCATGATTCATGATTCAATTAATGTTTTATGATTCATGATTCGATTCATGATTCAATTCATGATTTATGATTTATGATTCAATTCATGATTCATGATTCATTTCATGATTCAATTCATGATTCATGATTCCTGATTCAATTCATGATTTATGATTCATTTCATGATTCATGTCATGATTAATGATTCGATTCATGATTCATGATTCATGATTCAATTCATGATTCATGATTCAATTCATGATTCATGATTCAATTCATGATTCATGATTTATGATTCAATTCATGATTCATGATTCATGATTCGAGTCATGATTCATTTCATGATTCATTTCATGATTCATGATTCGATTCATGATTCATGATTCAATTCATGATTTATGATTCATTTCATGATTCATTTCATGATTCATTTCATGATTCATTTCATGATTCATGATTCGATTCATGATTCATGATTCATGATTCAATTCCTGATTCATGATTCAATTCATGATTCATGATTTATGATTCAATTCATGATTCATGATTCATGATTCGAGTCATGATTCATGATTCATTTCATGATTCATTTCATGATTCATGATTCGATTCATGATTCATGGTTCAATTCATGATTCATGATTCCTGATTCAATCATGATTCATGATTCAATTCATGATTCAATTTATGATTCATAATTCAGGATTCAATTAATGATTCAATTCATGATTCATAATTCAATTCATGATTCATGATTCATGATTCGATTCATGATTCATAATTCAATTCATGATTCATGATTCATGATTCAATTCATGATTCGTGATTCATGATTCATGATTGAATTCATGATTCATGATTCGATTCATGAATCATGATTCATGATTCAATTCATGATTCATGATTCAATTCATGATTCATGATTCAATTCATGATTCATGATTTATGATTCAATTCATGATTCATGATTCAATTCATGATTCATGATTCAATTCATGATTCATGATTCGATTCATGATTCATGATTCAATTCATGATTCATGATTCAATTCATGATTTATAATTCAATTCATGATTCATGATTCATGATTCAATTCATGATTCATGATTCATGATTCGATTCATGATTCATGATTCAATTCATGATTTAATTCATGATTCATGAATCATGATTCATGATTCAATTCATGATTTATAATTCAATTCATGATTCATGATTCATGATTCAATTCATGATTCATGATTCATGATTCGATTCATGATTAATGATTCATGATTCCATTCATGATTCATGATTCAATTCATGATTCATGAATCATGATTCAATTCATGATTCATGATTCAATTCATGATTCGATTCATGATTCATGAATCGATTCATCATTCATGATTCAATTCATGATTTATAATTCAATTCATGATTCATGATTCATGATTCAATTCATGATTCATGATACATGATTCGATTCATGATTAATGATTCATGATTCCATTCATGATTCATGATTCAATTCATGATTCATGAATCATGATTCAATTCATGATTCATGATTCAATTCATGATTCGATTCATGATTCAATTCATGATTCATGATTCAATTCATGATTCGATTCATGATTCATGAATCGATTCATCATTCATGATTCAATTCATGATTCATGATTCATGATTCGATTCATGATTCATGATTCAATTCATGATTCATGATTCATGATTCAATTCATGATTCGATTCATGATTCATGATTCAATTCATGATTCGTGATTCAATTCATGATTTATGATTCATGATTCGATTTATGATTCATGACTCAATTCATGATTCATGATTGATGATTTAATTCATGATTCGATTCATGATTTATGATTCATGATTCATGATTCATGATTCAATTCATGATTCGATTCATGATTCATGATTCATGATTTATGATTCAATTCATGATTCATGATTCAATTCATGATTCATGATTCAATTCTTGATTCATGATTCATGATTCAATTAATGTTTTATGATTCATGATTCGATTCATGATTCAATTCATGATTTATGATTTATGATTCAATTCATGATTCATGATTCATTTCATGATTCAATTCATGATTCATGATTCCTGATTCAATTCATGATTTATGATTCATTTCATGATTCATGTCATGATTAATGATTCGATTCATGATTCATGATTCATGATTCAATTCATGATTCATGATTCAATTCATGATTCATGATTCAATTCATGATTCATGATTTATGATTCAATTCATGATTCATGATTCATGATTCGAGTCATGATTCATTTCATGATTCATTTCATGATTCATGATTCGATTCATGATTCATGATTCAATTCATGATTCATGATTTATGATTCAATTCATGATTCATGATTCAATTCTTGATTCATGATTCATGATTCAATTCATGTTTTATGATTCATGATTCGATTCATATTCAATTCATGATTTATGATTTATGATTCAATTCATGATTTATGATTCATTTCATGATTCATGATTCGATTCATGATTCATGATTCATGATTCAATTCCTGATTCATGATTCAATTCATGATTCATGATTTATGATTCAATTCATGATTCATGATTCATGATTCGAGTCATGATTCATGATTCATTTCATGATTCATTTCATGATTCATGATTCGATTCATGATTCATGATTCAATTCATGATTCATGATTCATGATTCGATTCATGATTCGATTCATGATTCATGATTCATGATTCGATTCATGATTCGATTCATGATTCATGATTCATTTCATGAATCATGATTCCTGATTCAATCATGATTCATGATTCAATTCATGATTCAATTTATGATTCATAATTCAGGATTCAATTAATGATTCAATTCATGATTCATAATTCAATTCATGATTCATGATTCATGATTCGATTCATGATTCATGATTCAATTCATGATTCATGATTCATGATTCAATTCATGATTCGTGATTCATGATTCATGATTCAATTCATGATTCATGATTCGATTCATGAATCATGATTCATGATTCAATTCATGATTCATGATTCATGATTCAATTCATGATTCATGATTTATGATTCAATTCATGATTCATGATTCAATTCATGATTCATGATTCAATTCATGATTCATGATTCGATTCATGATTCATGATTCAATTCATGATTCATGATTCATGATTCAATTCATGATTCGATTCATGATTCATGATACAATTCATGATTCATGATTCAATTCATAATTTATAATTCAATTCATGATTCATGATTCATGATTCAATTCATGATTCATGATTCATGATTCGATTCATGATTAATGATTCATGATTCGATTCATGATTCATGATTCAATTCATTATTCATGAATCATGATTCATGATTCAATTCATGATTTATAATTCAATTCATGATTCATGATTCATGATTCAATTCATGATTCATGATTCATGATTCGATTCATGATTAATGATTCATGATTCGATTCATGATTCATGAATCGATTCATCATTCATGAATCATGATTCAATTCATGATTCATGATTCAATTCATGATTCGATTCATGATTCATGAATCGATTCATCATTCATGATTCAATTCATGATTCATGATTCATGATTCGATTCATGATTCATGATTCAATTCATGATTCATGATTCATGATTCAATTCATGATTCGATTCATGATTCATGATTCAATTCATGATTCATGATTCAATTCATGATTTATGATTCATGATTCGATTTATGATTCATGATTCAATTCATGATTCATGATTGATGATTTAATTCATGATTCGATTCATGATTTATGATTCATGATTCATGATTCATGATTCAATTCATGATTCGATTCATGATTCATGATTCATGATTTATGATTCAATTCATGATTCATGATTCAATTCATGATTCATGATTCAATTCTTGATTCATGATTCATGATTCAATTAATGTTTTATGATTCATGATTCGATTCATGATTCAATTCATGATTTATGATTTATGATTCAATTCATGATTCATGATTCATTTCATGATTCAATTCATGATTCATGATTCCTGATTCAATTCATGATTTATGATTCATTTCATGATTCATGTCATGATTAATGATTCGATTCATGATTCATGATTCATGATTCAATTCATGATTCATGATTCAATTCATGATTCATGATTTATGATTCAATTCATGATTCATGATTCATGATTCGAGTCATGATTCATTTCATGATTCATTTCATAATTCATGATTCGATTCATGATTCATGATTCAATTCATGATTCATGATTCGATTCATGATTCAATTCTTGATTCATGATTCATGATTCAATTCATGTTTTATGATTCATGATTCGATTCATGATTCAATTCATGATTTATGATTTATGATTCAATTCATGATTTATGATTCATTTCATGATTCATTTCATGATTCATGATTCGATTCATGATTCATGATTCATCATTCAATTCCTGATTCATGATTCAATTCATGATTCATGATTTATGATTCAATTCATGATTCATGATTCATGATTCGAGTCATGATTCATGATTCATTTCATGATTCATGATTCGATTCATGATTCATGATTCAATTCATGATTCATGATTCCTGATTCAATCATGATTCATGATTCAATTCATGATTCAATTTATGATTCATAATTCAGGATTCAATTAATGATTCAATTCATGATTCATAATTCAATTCATGATTCATGATTCATGATTCGATTCATGATTCATAATTCAATTCATGATTCATGATTCATGATTCAATTCATGATTCGTGATTCATGATTCACGATTGAATTCATGATTCATGATTCGATTCATGAATCATGATTCATGATTCAATTCATGATTCATGATTCAATTCATGATTCATGATTTATGATTCAATTCATGATTCATGATTCAATTCATGATTCATGATTCAATTCATGATTCATGATTCAATTCATGATTCATGATTCATGATTCAATTCATGATTCGATTCATGATTCATGATTCAATTCATGATTCATGATTCAATTCATGATTTATAATTCAATTCATGATTCATGATTCAATTCATGATTCATGATTCATGATTCGATTCATGATTCATGATTCAATTCATGATTTAATTCATGATTCATGAATCATGATTCATGATTCAATTCATGATTTATAATTCAATTCATGATTAATGATTCATGATTCAATTCATGATTCATGAATCATGATTCATGATTCATGATTTATAATTCAATTCATGATTCATGATTCATGATTCAATTCATGATTCATGATTCATGATTCGATTCATGATTAATGATTCATGATTCCATTCATGATTCATGATTCAATTCATGATTCATGAATCATGATTCAATTCATGATTCATGATTCAATTCATGATTCGATTCATGATTCATGAATCGATTCATCATTCATGATTCAATTCATGATTCATGATTCATGATTCGATTCATGATTCATGATTCAATTCATGATTCATTATTCATGATTCAATTCATGATTCGATTCATAATTTATGATTCATGATTCATGATTCATGATTCAATTCATGATTCGATTCATGATTCATGATTCATGATTTATGATACAATTCATGATTCATGATTCAATTCATGATTTATGATTCAATTCTTGATTCATGATTCATTAATCAATTAATGTTTTATGATTCATGATTCGATTCATGATTCAATTCATGATTTATTATTTATGATTCAATTCATGATTCATGATTCATTTCATGATTCAATTCATGATTCATGATTCCTGATTCAATTCATGATTGATGATTCATTTCATGATTCATGTCATGATTAATGATTCGATTCATGATTCATGATTCATGATTCAATTCATAATTCATGATTCAATTCATGATTCATGATTTATGATTCAATTCATGATTCATGATTCGAGTCATGATTCATGATTCATTTCATGATTCATTTTATGATTCATGATTCGATTCATGATTCATGATTCAATTCATGATTCATGATTCATGATTCAATTCATGATTCGATTCATGATTCATGATTCAATTTATGATTCATGATTCAATTCATGATTCCATTCATGATTCATGATTCATGATTCGATTCAAGATTTATGGATCATGATTCGATTCATGATTCATGGATCATGATTCGATTCATGATTCATGTTTCAATTTATGATTCAATTCTTGATTTAATTCATAATTGAATTCATGATTCATGATTCAATTCATGATTCGATTTATGATTCATGATTCGATTCATGATTCATGATTCAATTCATGATTCATGATTCATGATTCGATTCATGATTCATGATTCAATTCATGATTCATGATTCAATTCATGATTCATGATTCATGATTCGATTTATGATTCATGATTCAATTCATGATTCATGATTGATGATTGAATTCATGATTTGATTCATGATTTATGATTCATGATTCATGATTTATGATTTAATTCATGATTCGATTCATGATTCATGATTTATGATTCAATTCATGATTCATGATTCAAATTATGATTCATGATTCAATTCATGATTCATGATTTATGATTCAATTCATGATTCATGATTCAATTCATGATTCATGATTCAATTCATGATTCATGATTCGATTCATTATTCATGATTCAATTCATGATTCATGATTCATGATTCAATTCATGATTCATGATTCATGATTCATGATTCAATTCATGATTCATTAATCAAATCATGATTTATAATTCAATTCATGATTCATGATTCATGATTCAATTCATGATTCATGATTCATGATTCGATTCATGATTCATGATTCAATTCATGCTTCAATTCATGATTCATGAATCATGATTCATGATTCAATTCATGCTTCAATTCATGATTCATGAATCATGATTCATGATTCAATTCATGATTTATAATTCAATTCATGATTCATGATTCATGATTCAATTCATGATTCATGAATCATGATTCATGATTCAATTCATGATTTATAATTCAATTCATGATTCATGATTCATGATTCAATTCATGATTCATGATACATGATTCGATTCATGATTAATGATTCATGATTCCATTCATGATTCATGATTCAATTCATGATTCATGAATCATGATTCAATTCATGATTCATGATTCAATTCATGATTCGATTCATGATTCATGAATCGATTCATCATTCATGATTCAATTCATGATTCATGATTCATGATTTGATTCATGATTCATGATTCAATTCATGATTCATGATTCATGATTCAATTCATGATTCGATTCATGATTTATGATTCATGATTCATGATTCATGATTCAATTCATGATTCGATTCATGATTCATGATTCATGATTTATGATACAATTCATGATTCATGATTCAATTCATGATTCATGATTCAATTCTTGATTCATGATTCATGATTCAATTAATGTTTTATGATTCATGATTCGATTCATGATTCAATTCATGATTTATGATTCAATTCATGATTCATGATTCATTTCATGATTCATTTCATGATTCATGATTCCTGATTCAATTCATGATTTATGATTCATTTCATGATTCATGTCATGATTAATGATTCGATTCATGATTCATGATTCATGATTCAATTCATGATTCATGATTTATGATTCAATTCATGATTCATGATTCATGATTCGAGTCATGATTCATGATTCATTTCATGATTCATTTTATGATTCATGATTCGATTCATGATTCATGATTCAATTCATGATTCATGATTCATGATTCAATTCATGATTCGATTCATGATTCATGATTCAATTCATGATTCATGATTTATGTTTCAATTTATGATTCATGATTCAATTCATGATTCATGATTCAATTCATGATTCCATTCATGATTCATGATTGATGATTCGATTCAAGATTTATGGATCATGATTCGATTCATGATTCATGGATCATGATTCGATTCATGATTCATGTTTCAATTTATGATTCATGTCTTGATTTAATTCATAATTGAATTCATGATTCATGATTTAATTCTTGATTCATGATTCATGATTCAATTCATGATTCGATTTATGATTCATGATTCGATTCATGATTCATGATTCAATTCATGATTCATGATTCATGATTCGATTCATGATTCATGATTCAATTCATGATTCATGATTCATGATTCGATTTATGATTCATGATTCAATTCATGATTCATGATTGATGATTCAATTCATGATTTGATTCATGATTTATGATTCATGATTCATGATTTATGATTTAATTCATGATTCGATTCATGATTCATGATTCATGATTTATTATACAATTCATGATTCATGATTCAATTCATGATTCATGATTCAATTCTTGATTCATGATTCATGATTCAATTAATGTTTTATGATTCATGATTCGATTCATGATTCAATTCATGATTTATGATTTATGATTCAATTCATGATTTATGATTCATTTCATGATTCTGTTCATGATTCATGATTCGATTCATGATTCATGATTCATGATTCAATTCATGATTCATGATTCAATTCATGATTCATGATTTATGATTCAATTCATGATTCATGATTCATGATTCGAGTCATGATTCATGATTCATTTCATGATTCATTTCATGATTCATGATTCGAGTCATGATTCATGATTCATTTCATGATTCATTTTATGAGTCATGATTCGATTCATGATTCATGATTCAATTCATGATTCATGATTCATGATTCAATTTATGATTCATGATTCAATTCATGATTCATGATTCAATTCATGATTCCATTCATGATTCATGATTCATGATTCCATTCAAGATTTATGGATCATGATTCGATTCATAATTCATGGATCATGATTCGATTCATGATTCATGTTTCAATTTATGATTCAATTCTTGATTTAATTCATAATTGAATTCATGATTCATGATTTAATTCTTGATTCATGATTCATGATTCAATTCATGATTCGATTTATGATTCATGATTCGATTCATGATTCATGATTCAATTCATGATTCATGATTCATGATTCGATTCATGATTCATGATTCAATTCATGATTCATGATTCAATTCATGATTCATGATTCATGATTCATGATTCGATTTATGATTCATGATTCAATTCATGATTCATGATTGATGATTCAATTCATGATTTGATTCATGATTTATGATTCATGATTCATGATTTATGATTTAATTCATGATTCGATTCATGATTCATGATTCATGATTCAATTCATGATTCATGATTCAATTCATGATTCATGATTCAATTCATGATTCATGATTTATGATTCAATTCATGATTCATGATTCATGATTCGAGTCATGATTCATGATTCATTTTATGATTCATTTCATGATTCATGATTCGATTCATGATTCATGATTCAATTCATGATTCATGATTCAAGATTCGATTCATGATTCATGATTCATTTCATGATTCATGATTCCTGATTCAATCATGATTCATGATTCAATTCATGATTCAATTTATGATTCATAATTCAGGATTCAACTAATGATTCAATTCATGATTCATAATTCAATTCATGATTCATGATTCATGATTCGATTCATGATTCATAATTCAATTCATGATTCATGATTCATGATTCAATTCATGATTCGTGATTCATGATTCATGATTCGATTCATGAATCATGATTCATGATTCAATTCATGATTCATGATTCAATTCATGATTCATGATTCAATTCATGATTCATGATTTATGATTCAATTCATGATTCATGATTCAATTCATGATTCATGATTCAATTCATGATTCATGATTCGATTCATGATTCATGATTCAATTCATGATTCATGATTCATGATTCAATTCATGATTCAATTCATGATTCATGATTAAATTCATGATTCATGATTCAATTCATGATTTATAATTCAATTCATGATTCATGATTCATGATTCAATTCATGATTCATGATTCATGATTCGATTCATGATTCATGATTCAATTCATGATTCAATTCATGATTTATAATTCAATTCATGATTCATGATTCATGATTCAATTCATGATTCATGAATCATGATTCATGATTCAATTCATGATTTATAATTCAATTCATGATTCATGATTCAATTCATGATTCATGATACATGATTCGATTCATGATTAATGATTCATGATTCCATTCATGATTCATGATTCAATTCATGATTCATGAATCATGATTCAATTCATGATTCATGATTCAATTCATGATTCGATTCATGATTCATGAATCGATTCATCATTCATGATTCAATTCATGATTCATGATTCATGATTCGATTCATGATTCATGATTCAATTCATGATTCATGATTCAATTCATGATTCAATTCATGATTTATGATTCATGATTCATGATTCATGATTCAATTCATGAATCGATTCATCATTCATGATTTATTATACAATTCATGATTCATGATTCAATTCATGATTCATGATTCAATTCTTGATTCATGATTCATGATTCAATTAATGTTTTATGATTCATGATTCGGATTCATGATTCAATTCATGATTTATGATTTATGATTCAATTCATGATTCATGATTCATTTCATGATTCAATTCATGATTCATGATTCCTGATTCAATTCATGATTTATGATTCATTTCATGATTCATGTCATGATTAATGATTCGATTCATGATTCATGATTCATGATTCAATTCATGATTCATGATTTATGATTCAATTCATGATTCATGATTCATGATTCGAGTCATGATTCATGATTCATTTCATGATTCATGTTATGATTCATGATTCGATTCATGATTCATGATTCAATTCATGATTCATGATTCATGATTCAATTCATGATTCGATTCATGATTCATGATTCAATTCATGATTCATGATTCATGTTTCGATTTATGATTCATGATTCAATTCATGATTCGTGATTCAATTCATGATTCCATTCATGATTCATGATTCATGATTCGATTCAAGATTTATGGATCATGATTCGATTCATGATTCATGGATCATGATTCGATTCATGATTCATGTTTCAATTTATGATTCAATTCTTGATTTAATTCATAATTGAATTCATGATTCATGATTTAATTCTTGATTCATGATTCATGATTCAATTCATGATTCGATTTATGATTCATGATTCGATTCATGATTCATGATTCAATTCATGATTCATGATTCATGATTCGATTCATGATTCATGATTCAATTCATGATTCATGATTCAATTCATGATTCATGATTCATGATTCGATTTATGATTCATGATTCAATTCATGATTCATGATTAATGATTCAATTCATGATTTGATTCATGATTTATGATTCATGATTCATGATTTATGATTAATTCATGATTCGATTCATGATTCATGATTTATGATTCAATTCATGATTCATGATTCAATTCATGATTCATGATTCAATTCTTGATTCATGATTCATGATTCAATTCATGTTTTATGATTCATGATTCGATTCATGATACAATTCATGATTTATGATTTATGATTCAATTCATGATTTATGATTCATTTCATGATTCATTTCATGATTCATGATTCGATTCATGATTCATTATTCATGATTCAATTCATGATTCATGATTCAATTCATGATTCATGATTTATGATTCAATTCATGATTCATGATTCATGAATCGAGTCATGATTCATGATTCATTTTATGATTCATTTCATGATTCATGATTCGAGTCATGATTCATGATTCATTTCATGATTCATTTTATAATTCATGATTCGATTCATGATTCATGATTCAATTCATGATTCATGATTCATGATTCAATTTATGATTCATGATTCAATTCATGATTCATGATTCAATTCATGATTCCATTTATGATTCATGGATCATAATTCGATTCATAATTCATGGATCATGATTCGATTCATGATTCATGTTTCAATTTATGATTCAATTCTTGATTTAATTCATAATTGAATTCATGATTCATGATTTAATTCTTGATTCATGATTCATGATTCAATTCATGATTCGATTTATGATTCATGATTCGATTCATGATTCATGATTCAATTCATGATTCATGATTGAATTCATGATTCATGATTCAATTCATGATTCATGATTCATGATTCAATTCATGATTCATGATTGAATTCATGATTAATGATTCAATTCATGATTCATGATTCATGATTCGATGCATGATTCATGATTCAATTCATGATTCATGATTCAATTCATGATTCATGATTCAATTCATGTTTCATGATTCATGATTCGATTTATGATTCATGATTCAATTCATGATTCATGATTGATGATTCAATTCATGATTCGATTCATGATTTATGATTCATGATTCATGATTCATGATTTAATTCATGATTCGATTCATGATTCATGATTCATGATTTATGATTCAATTCATGATTCATGATTCAATTCTTGATTCATGATTCATGATTCAATTCATGTTTTATGATTCATGATTCGATTCATGATTCAATTCATGATTTATGATTTATGATTCAATTCATGATTTATGATTCATTTCATGATTCATTTCATGATTCATGATTCGATTCATGATTCATGATTCATGATTCAATTCATGATTCATGATTCAATTCATGATTCATGATTTATGATTCAATTCATGATTCATGATTCATGATTCGAGTCATGATTCATGATTCATTTCATGATTCATTTCATGATTCATGATTCGATTCATGCTTCATGATTCAATTCATGATTCATGATTAATGATTCGATTCATGATTCGATTCATGGTTCATGATTCATTTCATGATTCATGATTCCTGATTCAATCATGATTCATGATTCAATTCATGATTCAATTTATGATTCATAATTCAGGATTCAATTAATGATTCAATTCATGATTCATAATTCAATTCATGATTCATGATTCATGATTCGATTCATGATTCATAATTCAATTCATGATTCATGATTCATGATTCAATTCATGATTCGTGATTCATGATTCATGATTCAATTCATGATTCATGATTCGATTCATGAATCATGATTCATGATTCATTTCATGATTCATGATTCGATTCATGATTCATGATTCAATTCATGATTCATGATTCATGATTCAATTCATGATTCGATTCATGATTCATGATTCAATTCATGATTCATGATTCAATTCATGATTTATAATTCAATTCATGATTCATGATTCATGTTTCAATTCATGATTCATGATTCATGATTCGATTCATGATTAATGATTCATGATTCGATTCATGATTCATGATTCAATTCATGATTCATGAATCATGATTCATGATTCAATTCATGATTTATAATTCAATTCATGATTCATGATTCATGATTCAATTCATAATTCATGATTCGATTCATGATTAATGATTCATGATTCCATTCATGATTCATGATTCAATTCATGATTCATGAATCATGATTCAATTCATGATTCATGATTCATGATTCGAGTCATGATTCATGATTCATTTCATGATTCATTTCATGATTCATGATTCGATTCATGATTCATGATTCAATTCAGGATTCATGATTCATGATTCGATTCATGATTCGATTCATGATTCATGATTCATTTCATGATTTATGATTCCTGATTCAATCATGATTCATGATTCAATTCATGATTCAATTTATGATTCATAATTCAGGATTCAATTAATGATTCAATTCATGATTCATAATTCAATTCATGATTCATGATTCATGATTCGATTCATGATTCATGATTCAATTCATGATTCATGATTCATGATTCAATTCATGATTCGTGATTCATGATTCATGATTCAATTCATGATTCATGATTCGATTCATGAATCATGATTCAATTCATGATTCATGATTTATGATTCAATTCATGATTCATGATTCAATTCATGAATTATGATTCAATTCATGATTCATGATTCGATTCATGATTCATGATTCAATTCATGATTCATGATTCATGATTCAATTCATGATTCGATTCATGATTCATGATTCAATTCATGATTCATGATTCAATTCATAATTTATAATTCAATTCATGATTCATGATTCATGATTCAATTCATGATTCATGATTCATGATTCGATTCATGATTAATGATTCATGATTCGATTCATGATTCATGATTCAATTCATAATTCATGAATCATGATTCATGATTCAATTCATGATTTATAATTCAATTCATGATTCATGATTCATGATTCAATTCATGATTCATGATTCGATTCATGATTAATGATTCATGATTCGATTCATGATTCATGAATCGATTCATCATTCATGAATCATGATTCAATTCATGATTCATGATTCAATTCATGATTCGATTCATGATTCATGAATCGATTCATCATTCATGATTCAATTCATGATTCATGATTCATGATTCGATTCATGATTCATGATTCAATTCATGATTCATGATTGATGATTTAATTCATGATTCGATTCATGATTTATGATTCAATTCATGATTCGATTCATGATTCATGATTCATGATTTATGATTCAATTCATGATTCATGATTCAATTCATGATTCATGATTCAATTCATGATTCATGATTCAATTCTTGATTCATGATTCATGATTCAATTAGTGTTTTATGATTCATGATTCGATTCATGATTCAATTCATGATTTATGATTTATGATTCAATTCATGATTCATGATTCATTTCATGATTCAATTCATGATTCATGATTGCTGATTCAATTCATGATTTATGATTCATTTCATGATTCATGTCATGATTAATGATTCGATTAATGATTCATGATTCATGATTAAATTCATGATTCATGATTCAATTCATAATTCATGATTTATGATTCAATTCATGATTCATGATTCATGATTCAATTTATGATTCATGATTCAATTCATGATTCATGATTCCATTCAAGATTTATGGATCATGATTTGATTCATGATTCATGTTTCAATTTATGATTCAATTCTTGATTTAATTCATAATTGAATTCATGATTCATGATTTAATTCTTGATTCATGATTCATGATTCAATTCATGATTCGATTTATGATTCATGATTCGATTCATGATTCATGATTCAATTCATGATTCATGATTCAATTCATGATTCATGATTCATGATTCGATGCATGATTCATTTGTAATTCATGATTCATGATTCAATTCATGATTCATGATTCAATTCATGATTCATGATTCAATTCATGATTCATGATTCATGATTCGATTTATGATTCATGATTCAATTCATGATTCATGATTGATGATTCAATTCATGATTCGATTCATGATTTATGATTCATGATTCATGATTCATGATTTAATTCATGATTCGATTCATGATTCATGATTCATGATTTATGATTCAATTCATGATTCATGATTTAATTCTTGATTCATGATTCATGATTCAATTCATGTTTTATAATTCATGATTCGATTCATGATTCAATTCATGATTTATGATTTATGATTTAATTCATGATTTATAATTAATTTCATGATTCATTTCATGATTCATGATTTGATTCATGATTCATGATTCATGATTCAATTCATGATTCATGATTCAATTCATGATTCATGATTTATGATTCAATTCATGATTCATGATTCATTTCATGATTCAATTCATGATTCATGATTCCTGATTCAATTCATGATTCATGATTCATGATTCGAGTCATGATTCATGATTCATTTCATGATTCATTTTATGATTCATGATTCGATTCATGATTCATGATTCAATTCATGATTCATGATTCATGATTCAATTTATGATTCATGATTCAATTCATGATTCATGATTCAATTCATGATTCCATTCATGATTCATGATTCCATTCAAGATTTATGGATCATGATTCGATTCATGATTCATGGATCATGATTCGATTCATGATTCATGTTTCAATTTATGATTCAATTCTTGATTTAATTCATAATTGAATTCATGATTCATGATTTAATTCTTGATTCATGATTCATGATTCAATTCATGATTCGATTTATGATTCATGATTCGATTCATGATTCATGATTCAATTCATGATTCATGATTCAATTCATGATTCATGATTCGATGCATGATTCATGATTCAATTCATGATTCATGATTAAATTCATGATTCATGATTCAATTCATGATTCATGATTCATGATTCGATTTATGATTCATGATTCAATTCATGATTCATGATTGATGATTTAATTCATGATTCGATTCATGATTTATGATTCATGATTCATGATTTAATTCATGATTCGATTCATGATTCATGATTCATGATTCAATTCATGTTTTATTATTCATGTTTTGATTCATGATTCAATTCATGATTTATGATTTATGATTCAATTCATGATTTATGATTCATTTCATGATTCATTTCATGATTCATTTCATGATTCATTTCATGATTCATGATTCGATTCATGATTCATGATTCATGATTCAATTCATGATTCATGATTCAATTCATGATTCATGATTTATGATTCAATTCATGTTTCATGATTCATGATTCGAGTCATGATTCATGATTCATTTCATGATTCATTTCATGATTCATGATTCAATTCATGATTCATGATTCAATTCATGATTCGATTCATGATTCATGAATCGATTCATCATTCATGATTCAATTCATGATTCATGATTCATGATTCGATTCATGATTCATGATTCAATTCATGATTCATGATTCATGATTCAATTCATGACTCGATTCATGATTCATGATTCAATTCATGATTCATGATTCAATTCATGATTTATGATTCATGATTCGATTTATGAATCATGATTCAGTTCATGATTCATGATTGATGATTTAATTCATGATTCGATTCATGATTTATGATTGATGATTGATGATTCATGATTCAATTCATGATTCGATTCATGATTCATGATTCATGATTTATGATTCAATTCATGATTCATGATTCAATTCATGATTCATGATTCAATTCATGATTCATGATTCAATTCTTGATTCATGATTCATGATTCAATTAGTGTTTTATGATTCATGATTTGATTCATGATTCAATTCATGATTCATGATTCCTGATTCAATTCATGATTTATGATTCATTTCATGATTCATGTCATGATTAATGATTCGATTCATGATTCATGATTCATGATTAAATTCATGATTCATGATTCAATTCATAATTCATGATTTATGATTCAATTCATGATTCATGATTCATGATTCAATTTATGATTCATGATTCAATTCATGATTCATGATTCATGATTCCATTCAAGATTTATGGATCATGATTTGATTCATGATTCATGTTTCAATTTATGATTCAATTCTTGATTTAATTCATAATTGAATTCATGATTCATGATTTAATTCTTGATTCATGATTCATGATTCAATTCATGATTCGATTTATGATTCATGATTCGATTCATGATTCATGATTCAATTCATGATTCATGATTCAATTCATGATTCATGATTCATGATTCGATGCATGATTCATTTGTAATTCATGATTCATGATTCAATTCATGATTCATGATTCAATTCATGATTCATGATTCATGATTCGATTTATGATTCATGATTCAATTCATGATTCATGATTGATGATTCAATTCATGATTCGATTCATGATTTATGATTCATGATTCATGATTCATGATTTAATTCATGATTCGATTCATGATTCATGATTCATGATTTATGATTCAATTCATGATTCATGATTCAATTCTTGATTCATGATTCATGATTCAATTCATGTTTTATGATTCATGATTCGATTCATGATTCAATTCATGATTTATGATTTATGATTCAATTCATGATTTATAATTCATTTCATGATTCATTTCATGATTCATTTCATGATTCATGATTTGATTCATGATTCTTGATTCATGATTCAATTCATGATTCATGATTCAATTCATGATTCATGATTTATGATTCAATTCATGATTCATGATTCATTTCATGATTCAATTCATGATTCATGATTCCTGATTCAATTCATGATTCATGATTCATGATTCGAGTCATGATTCATGATTCATTTCATGATTCATTTTATGATTCATGATTCGATTCATGATTCATGATTCAATTCATGATTCATGATTCATGATTCAATTTATGATTCATGATTCAATTCATGATTCATGATTCAATTCATGATTCCATTCTTGATTCATGATTCCATTCAAGATTTATGGATCATGATTCGATTCATGATTCATGGATCATGATTCGATTCATGATTCATGTTTCAATTTATGATTCAATTCTTGATTTAATTCATAATTGAATTCATGATTCATGATTTAATTCTTGATTCATGATTCATGATTCAATTCATGATTCGATTTATGATTCATGATTCGATTCATGATTCATGATTCAATTCATGATTCATGATTCAATTCATGATTCATGATTCGATGCATGATTCATGATTCAATTCATGATTCATGATTAAATTCATGATTCATGATTCAATTCATGATTCATGATTCATGATTCGATTTATGATTCATGATTCAATTCATGATTCATGATTGATGATTTAATTCATGATTCGATTCATGATTTATGATTCATGATTCATGATTCATGATTTAATTCATGATTCGATTCATGATTCATGATTCATGATTTATGATTCAATTCATGATTCATGATTCAATTCTTGATTCATGATTCATGATTCAATTCATGTTTTATTATTCATGATTTGATTCATGATTCAATTCATGATTTATGATTTATGATTCAATTCATGATTTATGATTCATTTCATGATTCATTTCATGATTCATTTCATGATTCATGATTCAATTCATGATTCATAATTCATGATTCAATTCATGATTCATGATTCAATTCATGATTCATGATTTATGATTCAATTCATGATTCATGATTCATGATTCGAGTCATGATTCATGATTCATTTCATGATTCATTTCACGATTCATGATTCGATTCATGATTCATGATTCAATTCATGAGTCATGATTCCTGATTCGATTAATGGTTCGATTCATGATTCATGATTCATTTCATGATTCATGATTCCTGATTCAATCATGATTCATGATTCAATTCATGATTCAATTTATGATTCATAATTCAGGATTCAATTAATGATTCAATTCATGATTCATGATTCAATTCATGATTCATGATTTATGATTCAATTCATGATTCATGATTCAATTCATGATTCATGATTCAATTCATGATTCATGATTCGATTCATGATTCATTATTCAATTCATGATTCATGATTCATGATTCAATTCATGATTCGATTCATGATTCATGATTCAATTCATGATTCATGATTCAATTCATGATTTATAATTCAATTCATGATTCATGATTCATGATTCAATTCATGATTCATGATTCATGATTCGATTCATGATTCATGATTTAATTCATGATTCAATTCATGATTCATGAATCATGATTCATGATTCAGTTCATGATTTATAATTCAATTCATGATTCATGATTCATGATTCAATTCATGATTTATAATTCAATTCATGATTCATGATTCATGATTCAATTCATGATTCATGATTCATGATTCGATTCATGATTAATGATTCATGATTCCATTCATGATTCATGATTCAATTCATGATTCATGATTCATGATTCAATTCATGATTCGATTCATGATTTATGATTCATGATTCATGATTCATGATTCAATTCATGATTCGATTCATGATTCATGATTCATGATTTATGATACAATTAATGTTTTATGATTCATGATTCGATTCATGATTCAATTCATGATTTATGATTTATGATTCAATTCATGATTCATGATTCATTTCATGATTCAATTCATGATTCATGATTCCTGATTCAATTCATGATTGATGATTCATTTCATGATTCATGTCATGATTAATGATTCGATTCATGATTCATAATTCATGATTCAATTCATGATTCATGATTCAATTCATGATTCATGATTTATGATTCAATTCATGATTCATGATTAATGATTCAATTCATGATTCATTTTATGATTCATGATTCGATTCATGATTCATGATTCAATTCATGATTCATGATTCATGATTCAATTCATGATTCGATTCATGATTCATGATTCAATTCATGATTCATGATTCATGATTCGATTTATGATTCATGATTCAATTCATGATTCATGATTCAATTCATGATTCCATTCATGATTCATGATTCATAATTCGATTCAAGATTTATGGATCATGATTCGATTCATGATTCATGGATCATGATTCGATTCATGATTCATGTTTTAATTTATGATTCAATTCTTGATTTAATTCATAATTGAATTCATGATTCATGATTTAATTCTTGATTCATGATTCATGATTCAATTCATGATTCGATTTATGATTCATGATTTGATTCATGATTCATGATTCAATTCATGATTCATGATTCAATTCATGATTCATGATTCGATTCATGATTCATGATTCAATTCATGATTCATGATTCAATTCATGATTCATGATTCATGATTCGATTTATGATTCATGATTCAATTCATGATTCATGATTGATGATTCAATTCATGATTTGATTCATGATTTATGATTCATGATTCATGATTTATGATTTAATTCATGATTCGATTCATGATTCATGATTTATGATTCAATTCATGATTCATGATTCAATTCATGATTCATGATTCAATTCATGATTCATGATTTATGATTCAATTCATGATTCATGATTCATGATTCGAGTCATGATTCATGATTCATTTCATGATTCATTCCATGATTCATGATTCGATTCATGATTCATGATTCGATTCATGATTCATGATTCAATTCATGATTCATGATTCATGATTCGATTCATGATTCGATTCATGATTCATAATTCATTTCATGATTCATGATTCCTGATTCAATCATGATTCATGATTCAATTCATGATTCAATTTATGATTCATAATTCAGGATTCAATTAATGATTCAATTCATGATTCATGATTCATGATTCGATTCATGATTCATAATTCAATTCATGATTCATGATTCATGATTCAATTCATGATTCGTGATTCATGATTCATGATTCAATTCATGATTCATGATTCGATTCATGAATCATGATTCATGATTCAATTCATGATTCATGATTCAATTCATGATTCATGATTCAATTCATGATTCATGATTTATGATTCAATTCATGATTCATGATTCAATTCATGATTCGTGATTCAATTCATGATTCATGATTCATGATTCAATTCATGATTCAATTCATGATTCATGATTCAATTCATGATTCATGATTCAAATCATGATTTATAATTCAATTCATGATTCATGATTCATGATTCAATTCATGATGCATGATTCATGATTCGATTCATGATTCATGATTCAATTCATGATTCAATTCATGATTCATGAATCATGATTCATGATTCAATTCATGATTCATGATTCATGATTCAATTCATGATTCATGAATCATGATTCATGATTCAATTCATGATTCATGATTCAATTCATGATTTATAATTCAATTAATGATTCATGATTCATGATTCAATTCATGATTCATGATACATGATTCGATTTATGATTAATGATTCATGATTCCATTCATGATTCATGATTCAATTCATGATTCGATTCATGATTCATGAATCGATTCATCATTCATGATTCAATTCATGATTCACGATTCATGATTCGATTCCTGATTCATGATTCAATTCATGATTCATGATTCATGATTCAATTCATGATTCGATTCATGATTTATGATTCATGATTCATGATTCAATTCATGATTTGATTCATGATTCATGATTCATGATTTATGATACAATTCATGATTCATGATTCAATTCATGATTCATAATTCAATTCTTGATTCATGATTCATGATTCAATTAATGTTTTATGATTCATGATTTGATTCATGATTCAATTCATGATTTATGATTTATGATTCAATTAATGATTCATGATTCATTTCATGATTCAATTCATGATTCATTATTCCTGATTCAATTCATGATTTATGATTCATGTCATGATTCATGTCATGATTAATGATTCGATTCATGATTCATGATTCATGATTCAATTCATGATTCATGATTTATGATTCAATTCATGATTCATGATTCATGATTCGAGTCATGATTCATGATTCATTTCATGATTCATTTTATGATTCATTAATCGATTCATGATTCATGATTCAATTCATGATTCATGATTCATGATTCAATTTATGATTCGATTCATGATTCATGATTCAATTCATGATTCATGATTCATGATTCGATTTATGATTCATGATTCAATTCATAATTCATGATTCAATTCATGATTCCATTCATGATTCATGATTCATGATTCGATTCAAGATTTATGGATCATGATTCGATTCATGATTCATGGATCATGATTCGATTCATGATTCATGTTTCAATTTATGATTCAATTCTTGATTTAATTCATAATTGAATTCATGATTCATGATTTAATTCTTGATTCATGATTCATGATTCAATTCATGATTCGATTTATGATTCATGATTCGATTCATGATTCATGATTCAATTCATGATTCATGATTCATGATTCGATTCATGATTCATGATTCAATTCATGATTCATGATTCAATTCATGATTCATGATTCATGATTCGATTTATGATTCATGATTCAATTCATGATTCATGATTGATGATTCAATTCATGATTTGATTCATGATTTATGATTCATGATTCATGATTTATGATTTAATTCATGATTCGATTCATGATTCATGATTCATGATTTATGATTCAATTCATGATTCATGATTCAATTCATGATTCATGATTCAATTCTTGATTCATGATTCATGATTCAATTCATGTTTTATGATTCATGATTCGATTCATGATTCAATTCATGATTTATGATTCAATTCATGATTTATGATTCATTTCATGATTCATTTCATGATTCATGATTCGATTCATGATTCATGATTCATGATTCAATTCATGATTCATGATTCAATTCATGATTCATGATTTATGATTCAATTCATGATTCATGATTCGAGTCATGATTCATGATTCATTTCATGATTCATTTCATGATTCATGATTCGAGTCATGATTCATGATTCATTTCATGATTCATTTTATGATTCATGATTCGATTCATGATTCATGATTCAATTCATGATTCATGATTCATGATTCAATTTATGATTCATGATTCAATTCATGATTCATGATTCAATTTATGATTCCATTCATCATTCATGATTCACGATTCCATTCAAGATTTATGGATCATGATTCGATTCATGATTCATGGATCATGATTCGATTCATGATTCATGTTTCAATTTATGATTCAATTCTTGATTTAATTCATAATTGAATTCATGATTCATGATTTAATTCTTGATTCATGATTCATGATTCAATTCATGATTCGATTTATGATTCATGATTTGATTCATGATTCATGATTCAATTCATGATTCATGATTCATGATTCATGATTCGATGCATGATTCATGATTCAATTCATGATTCATGATTCAATTCATGATTCATGATTCAATTCATGTTTCATGATTCATGATTCGATTTATGATTCATTATTCAATTCATGATTCATGATTGATGATTCAATTCATGATTCGATTCATGATTTATGATTTATGATTCATGATTCATGATTTATGATTCAATTCATGATTCATGATTCAATTCTTGATTCATGATTCATGATTCAATTCATGTTTTATGATTCATGATTCGATTCATGATTCAATTCATGATTTATGATTTATGATTCAATTCATGATTTATGATTCATTTCATGATTCATGATTCGATTCATGATTCGATTCATGATTCATGATTCATGATTCAATTCATGAATCATGATTCAATTCATGATTCATGATTTATGATTCAATTCATGATTCATGATTCATGATTCGAGTCATGATTCCTGATTCAATTCATGATTCATGATTCATGATTCGGTTCATGATTCGATTCATGATTCATGATTCAATTCATGATTCATGATTCCTGATTCAATCATGATTCATGATTCAATTCATGATTCATTTTATGATTCATAATTCAGGATTCAATTAATGATTCAATTCATGATTCATAATTCAATTCATGATTCATGATTCATGATTCGATTCATGATTCATAATTCAATTCATGATTCATGATTCATGATTCAATTCATGATTCGTGATTCATGATTCATGATTCAATTCATGATTCATGATTCGATTCATGAATCATGATTCATGATTCAAATAATGATTCATGATTCAATTCATGATTCATGATTCAATTCATGATTCATGATTTATGATTCAATTCATGATTCATGATTCAATTCATGATTCATTATTCAATTCATGATTCATGATTCGATTCATGATTCATGATTCAATTCAAGATTCATGATTCATGATTCAATTCATGATTCGATTCATGATTTATGATTCAATTCATGATTCATGATTCAATTCATGATTTATAATTCAATTCATGATTCATGATTCATGATTCAATTCATGATTCATGATTCATGATTCGATTCATGATTAATGATTCATGATTCGATTCATGATTCATGATTCAATTCATGATTTATGAATCATGATTCATGATTCAATTCATGATTTATAATTCAATTCATGATTCATGATTCATGATTCAATTCATGATTCATGATTCATGATTCAATTCATGATTAATGATTCATGATTCCATTCATGATTCATGATTCAATTCATGATTCATGAATCATGATTCAATTCATGATTCATGATTCAATTCATGATTCGATTCATGATTCATGAATCGATTCATCATTCATGATTCAATTCATGATTCATGATTCATGATTCGATTCATGATTCATGATTCAATTCATGATTCATGATTCATGATTCAATTCATGATTCGATTCATGATTTATGATTCATGATTCATGATTCATGATTCAATTCATGATTCGATTCATGATTCATGATTCATGATTTATGATATAATTCATGATTCATGATTCAATTCATGATTCATGATTCAATTCATGATTCATGATTCGATTCATGATTCATGATTCAATTCATGATTCATGATTCATGATTCGATTCATGATTCAATTCATGATTTATGATTTATGATTCAATTCTTGATTTATGATTCATTTCATGATTCATTTCATGATTCATGATTCGATTCATGATTCATGATTCATGATTCAATTCATGATTCATGATTCAATTCATGATTCATGATTTATGATTCAATTCATGATTCATGATTCATGATTCGAGTCATAATTCATGATTCATTTCATGATTCATTTCATGATTCATGATTAGAGTCATGATTCATGATTCATTTCATGATTCATTTTATGATTCATGATTCGATTCATGATTCATGATTCAATTCATGATTCATGATTCATGATTCAATTTATGATTCATGATTCAATTCATGATTCCATTCATGATTCAATTCATGATTCCATTCATGATTCATGATTCATGATTCCATTCAAGATTTATGGATCATGATTCGATTCATGATTCATGGATCATGATTCGATTCATGATTCATGTTTCAATTTATGATTCAATTCTTGATTTAATTCATAATTGAATTCATGATTCATGATTTAATTCTTGATTCATGATTCATGATTCAATTCATGATTCGATTTATGATTCATGATTCGATTCATGATTCATGATTCAATTCATGATTCATGATTCAATTCATGATTCATGATTCATGATTCGATGCATGATTCATGATTCAATTCATGATTCATGATTCAATTCATGATTCATGATTCAATTCATGTTTCATGATTCATGATTCGATTTATGATTCATGATTCAATTCATGATTCATGATTGATGATTTAATTCATGATTCGATTCATGATTTATGATTCATGATTTATGATTCAATTCATGATTCATGATTCAATTCTTGATTCATGATTCATGATTCAATTCATGTTTTATTATTCATGATTTGATTCATGATTCAATTCATGATTTATGATTTATGATTCAATTCATGATTTATGATTCATTTCATGATTCATTTCATGATTCATTTCATGATTCATGATTCGATTCATGATTCATGATTCATGATTCAATTCATGATTCATGATTCAATTCATGATTCATGATTTATGATTCAATTCATGATTCATGATTCATGATTCGAGTCATGATTCATGATTCATTTCATGATTCATTTCATGATTCATGATTCGATTCATGATTCATGATTCAATTCATGAGTCATGATTCCTGATTCGATTCATGATTCGATTCATGATTCATGATTCATTTCATGATTCAATTTATGATTCATAATTCAGGATTCAATTAATGATTCAATTCATGATTCATGATTCAATTCATGATTCATGATTCATGATTCAATTCATGATTCATGATTCAATTCATGATTTATGATTCAATTCATGATTCATGATTCAATTCATGATTCATGATTTATGATTCAATTCATGATTCATGATTCAATTCATGATTCATGATTCAATTCATGATTCATGATTCGATTCATGATTCATGATTCAATTCATGATTCATGATTCATGATTCAATTCATGATTCGATTCATTATTCATGATTCAATTCATGATTCATGATTCAATTCATGATTTATAATTCAATTCATGATTCATGATTCATGATTCAATTCATGATTCATGATTCATGATTCGATTCATGATTCATGATTCAATTCATGATTCAATTCATGATTCATGAATCATGATTCATGATTCAATTCATGATTTATAATTCAATTCATGATTCATGATTCATGATTCAATTCATGATTTATAATTCAATTCATGATTCATGATTCATGATTCAATTCATGATTCATGATTCATGATTCGATTCATGATTCATGATTCAATTCATGATTCATGATTCATGATTCAATTCATGATTCGATTCATGATTTATGATTCATGATTCATGATTCATGATTCAATTCATGATTCGATTCATGATTCATGATTCATGATTTATGATACAATTCATGATTCATGATTCAATTCATGATTCATGATTCAATTCTTGATTCATGATTCATGATTCAATTAATGTTTTATGATTCATGATTCGATTCATGATTCAATTCATGATTTATGATTTATGATTCAATTCATGATTCATGATTCATTTCATGATTCAATTCATGATTCATGATTCCTGATTCAATTCATGATTGATTATTCATTTCATGATTCATGTCATGATTAATGATTCGATTCATGATTCATGATTCATGATTCAATTCATGATTCATGATTCAATTCATGATTCATGATTTATGATTCAATTCATGATTCATGATTCATGATTCAATTCATGATTCATTTTATGATTCATGATTCGATTCATGATTCATGATTCAATTCATGATTCATGATTCATGATTCAATTCATGATTCGATTTATGATTCATGATTTGATTCATGATTCATGATTCAATTCATGATTCATGATTCAATTCATGATTCATGATTCATGATTCGATTCATGATTCATGATTCAATTCATGATTCATGATTCATGATTCGATTTATGATTCATGATTCAATTCATGATTCATGATTGATGATTCAATTCATGATTTGATTCATGATTTATGATTCATGATTCATGATTTATGATTTAATTCATGATTCGATTCATGATTCATGATTTATGATTCAATTCATGATTCATGATTCAATTCATGATTCATGATTCAATTCATGATTCATGATTTATGATTCAATTCATGATTCATGATTCATGATTCGAGTCATGATTCATGATTCATTTCATGATTCATTTCATGATTCATGATTCGATTCATGATTCATGATTTGATTCATGATTCATGATTCAATTCATGATTCATGATTCATGATTCCATTCATGATTCGATTCATGATTCATGATTCATTTCATGATTCATGATTCCTGATTCAATCATGATTCATGATTCAATTCATGATTCAATTTATGATTCATAATTCAGGATTCAATTAATGATTCAATTCATGATTCATAATTCAATTCATGATTCATGATTCATGATTCGATTCATGATTCATAATTCAATTCATGATTCATGATTCATGATTCAATTCATGATTCGTGATTCATGATTCATGATTCAATTCATGATTCATGATTCGATTCATGAATCATGATTCATGATTCAATTCATGATTCAATTCATGATTCATGATTCAATTCATGATTCATGATTTATGATTCAATTCATGATTCATGATTCAATTCATGATTCATGATTCAATTCATGATTCATGATTCATGATTCAATTCATGATTCAATTCATGATTCAATTCATGATTCATGATTCAAATCATGATTTATAATTCAATTCATGATTCATGATTCTATTCATGATGCATGATTCATGATTCGATTCATGATTCATGATTCAATTCATGATTCAATTCATGATTCATGAATCATGATTCATGATTCAATTCATGATTCATGATTCATGATTCAATTCATGATTCATGAATCATGATTCATGATTCAATTCATGATTCATGATTCAATTCATGATTTATAATTCAATTCATGATTCATGATTCATGATTCAATTCATGATTCATGATACATGATTCGATTCATGATTAATGATTCATGATTCCATTCATGATTCATAATTCAATTCATGATTCCATTCATGATTCATGAATCGATTCATCATTCATGATTCAATTCATGATTCATGATTCATGATTCCATTCATGATTCATAATTCAATTCATGATTCCATTCATGATTCATGAATCGATTCATCATTCATGATTCAATTCATGATTCATGATTCATGATTCATGATACAATTCATGATTTGATTCATGATTCATGATTTATGATACAATTCATGATTCATGATTCAATTCATGATTCATGATTCAATTCTTGATTCATGATTCATGATTCAATTAATGTTTTATGATTCATGATTTGATTCATGATTCAATTCATGATTTATGATTTATGATTCAATTAATGATTCATGATTTGATTCATGATTCAATTCATGATTTATGATTTATGATTCAATTAATGATTCATGATTCATTTCATGATTCAATTCATGATTCATGATTCCTGATTCAATTCATGATTTATGATTCATTTCAAGATTCATGTCATGATTAATGATTCGATTCATGATTCATGATTCATGATTCAATTCATGATTCATGATTTATGATTCAATTCATGATTCATGATTCATGATTCGAGTCATGATTCATGATTCATTTCATGATTCATTTTATGATTCATTAATCGATTCATGATTCATGATTCAATTCATGATTCATGATTCATGATTCAATTTATGATTCGATTCATGATTCATGATTCAATTCATGATTCATAATTCATGATTCGATTTATGATTCATGATTCAATTCATAATTCATGATTCAATTCATGATTCCAATTATGATTCATGATTCATGATTCGATTCAAGATTTATGGATCATGATTCGATTCATGATTCATGGATCATGATTCGATTCATGATTCATGTTTCAATTTATGATTCAATTCTTGATTTAATTCATAATTGAATTCATGATTCATGATTTAATTCTTGATTCATGATTCATGATTCAATTCATGATTCGATTTATGATTCATGATTCGATTCATGATTCATGATTCAATTCATGATTCATGATTCATGATTCGATTCATGATTCATGATTCAATTCATGATTCATGATTCAATTCATGATTCATGATTCATGATTCGATTTATGATTCATGATTCAATTCATGATTCATGATTGATGATTCAATTCATGATTTGATTCATGATTTATGATTCATGATTTATGATTTAATTCATGATTCGATTCATGATTCATGATTCATGATTTATGATTCAATTCATGATTCATGATTCAATTCATGATTCATGATTCAATTCTTGATTCATGATTCAATTCATGTTTTATGATTCATGATTCGATTCATGATTCAATTCATGATTTATGATTCAATTCATGAGTTATGATTCATTTCATGATTCATTTCATGATTCATGATTCGATTCATGATTCATGATTCATGATTCAATTCATGATTCATGATTCATGATTTATGATTCAATTCATGATTCATGATTCGAGTCATGATTCATGATTCATTTCATGATTCATTTCATGATTCATGATTCGATTCATGATTCATGATTCAATTCATGATTCATGATTCATGATTCAATTTATGATTAATGATTCAATTCATGATTCATGATTCAATTTATGATTCCATTCATGATTCATGATTCATGATTCCATTCAAGATTTATGGATCATGATTCGATTCATGATTCATGGATCATGATTCGATTCATGATTCATGTTTCAATTTATGATTCAATTCTTGATTTAATTCATAATTGAATTCATGATTCATGATTTAATTCTTGATTCATGATTCATGATTCAATTCATGATTCGATTTATGATTCATGATTCGATTCATGATTCATGATTCAATTCATGATTCATGATTCATGATTCGATGCATGATTCATGATTCAATTCATGATTCATGATTCAATTCATGATTCATGATTCAATTCATGTTTCATGATTCATGATTCGATTTATGATTCATGATTCAATTCATGATTCATGATTGATGATTCAATTCATGATTCGATTCATGATTTATGATTCATGATTCATGATTCATGATTTAATTCATGATTCGATTCATGATTCATGATTCATGATTTATGATTCAATTCATGTTTTATGATTCATGATTCGATTCATGATTCAATTCATGATTTATGATTTATGATTCAATTCATGATTTATGATTCATTTCATGATTCATTTCATGATTCATGATTCGATTCATGATTCAATTCATGATTCATGATTCAATTCATGATTCATGATTTATGATTCAATTCATGATTCATGATTCATGATTCGAGTCATGATTCATGATTCATTTCATGATTCATTTCATGATTCATGATTCGATTCATGATTCATGATTCAATTCATGATTCATGATTCATGATTCGATTCATGATTCGATTCATGATTCATGATTCATTTCATGATTCATGATTCCTGATTCAATCATGATTCATGATTCAATTCATGATTCAATTTATGATTCATAATTCAGGATTCAATTAATGATTCAATTCATGATTCATAATTCAATTCATGATTCATGATTCGATTCATGATTCATAATTCAATTCATGATTCATGATTCATGATTCAATTCATGATTCGTGATTCATGATTCATGATTCAATTCATGATTCATGATTCAATTCATGAATCATGATTCATGATTCAATTCATGATTCATGATTCAATTCATGATTCATGATTCAATTCATGATTCATGATTTATGATTCAATTCATGATTCATGATTCAATTCATGATTCATGATTCGATTCATGATTCATGATTCCATTCATGATTCATGATTCATGATTCAATTCATGATTCATGATTCAATTCATTATTCATGATTCAATTCATGATTCATGATTTATGATTCAATTCATGATTCATGATTCAATTCATGATTCATGATTCAATTCATGATTTATAATTCAATTCATGATTCATGATTCATGATTCAATTCATGATTCATGATTCATGATTCGATTCATGATTAATGATTCATGATTCGATTCATGATTTATGATTCAATTCATGATTCATGAATCATGATTTATGATTCAATTCATGATTCATGAATCATGATTCATGATTCAATTCATGATTTATGATTCAATTCATGATTCATGATTCATGATTCAATTCATGATTCATGATTAATGATTCATGATTCCATTCATGATTCATGATTCAATTCATGATTCATGAATCATGATTCAATGCATGATTCATGAATCATGATTCAATTCATGATTCATGATTCATGAATCATGATTCAATTCATGATTCATGATTCATGATTCATGATTCGATTCATGATTAATGATTCATGATTCCATTCATGATTCATGATTCAATTCATGATTCATGAATCATGATTCAATTCATGATTCATGATTCAATTCATGATTCATGATTCATGAATCATGATTCAATTCATGATTCATGATTCAATTCATGATTCGATTTATGATTCATGAATCGATTCATCATTCATGATTCAATTCATGATTCATGAATCATGATTCGATTCATCATTCATGATTCAATTCATGATTCATGAATCATGATTCGATTCATGATTCATGATTCAATTCATGATTCATGATTCAATTCATGATTCATGATTCATGATTCAATTCATGATTCAATTCATGATTCGATTCATGATTTATGATTCATGATTCATGATTCATGATTCAATTCATGATTCGATTCATGATTCATGATTCATGATTTATGATACAATTCATGATTCATGATTCAATTCATGATTCATGATTCAATTCATGATTCATGATTCGATTCATAATTCATGATTCAATTCATGATTCATGATTCAATTCATGATTCATGATTCAATTCATGATTCATGATTTATGATTCAATTCATGATTCATGATTCAATTCATGATTCATGATTCAATTCATGATTCATGATTCGATTCATAATTCATGATTCAATTCATGATTCATGATTCATGATTCAATTCATGATTCATGATTCAATTCATGATTCATGATTTATGATTCAATTCATGATTCATGATTCAATTCATGATTCACGATTCAATTCATGATTTATAATTCAATTCATGATTCATGATTCATGATTCAATTCATGATTCATGAATCATGGTTCATGATTTAATTCATGATTTATAATTCAATTCATGATTCATGATTCATGATTCAATTCATGATTCATGATTCATGATTCGATTCATGATTAATGATTCATGATTCCATTCATGATTCATGATTCAATTAATGATTCATGAATCATGATTCAATTCATGATTCATGATTCATGAATCATGATTCAATTCATGATTCATGATTCAATTCATGATTCGATTCATGATTCATGAATCGATTCATCATTCATGATTCAATTCATGATTCATGATTCATGATTCGATTCATGATTCATGATTCAATTCATGATTCATGATTCATGATTCAATTCATGATTCGATTCATGATTTATGATTCATGATTCATGATTCATGATTCAATTCATGATTCGATTCATGATTCATGATTCATGATTTATGATACAATTCATGATTCATGATTCAATTCATGATTCATGATTCAATTCTTGATTCATGATTCAATTAATGTTTTATGATTTATGATTCAATTCATGATTCATGATTCATTTCATGATTCAATTCATGATTCATGATTCCTGATTCAATTCATGATTTATGATTCATTTCATGATTCATGTCATGATTAATGATTTGATTCATGATTCATGATTCATGATTCAATTCATGATTCATGATTCAATTCATGATTCATGATTTATGATTCAATTCATGATTCATGATTCATGATTCGAGTCATGATTCATGATTCATTTCATGATTCATTTTATGATTCATGATTCGATTCATGATTCATGATTCAATTTATGATTTATGATTCATGATTCAATTCATGATTCGATTCATGATTCATGATTCAATTCATGATTCATGATTCATGATTCGATTTATGATTCATGATTCAATTCATGATTCATGATACAATTCATGATTCCATTCATGATTCATGATTCGATTCAAGATGTATGGATCATGATTCGATTCATGATTCATGGATCATGATTCGATTCATGATTCATGTTTCAATTTATGATTCAATTCTTGATTTAATTCATAATTGAATTCATGATTCATGATTTAATTCTTGATTCATGATTCATGATTCAATTCATAATTCGATTTATGATTCATGATTCGATTCATGATTCATGATTCAATTCATGATTCATGATTCATGATTCGATTTATGATTCATGATTCAATTCATGATTCATGATTCAATTAATGATTCATGATTCATGATTCGATTTATGATTCATGATTCAATTCATGATTCATGATTGATGATTCAATTCATGATTTGATTCATGATTTATGATTCATGATTTATGATTTAATTCATGATTCAATTCATGATTCATGATTCAATTCATGATTCATGATTCAATTCTTGATTCATGATTCATGATTCAATTTATGTTTTATGATTCATGATTCGATTCATGATTCGATTCATGATTTATGATTCATGATTCAATTCATGATTCATGATTCAATTCATGATTCATGATTTATGATTCAATTCATGATTCATGATTCATGATTCGAGTCATGATTCATGATTCATTTCATGATTCATTTCATGATTCATGATTCGATTCATGATTAATGATTCAATTCATGATTCATGATTCATGATTCAATTCATGATTCGATTCATGATTCATGATTCGATTCATGATTCATGATTAAATTCATGATTCAAATCATGATTCATGATTAAATTCATGATTCAATACATGATTCATGATTAATGATTCGATTCATGATTCATGATTCAATTCAGGATTCATGATTCATTTCATGATTCGATTCATGATTCATGATTCATTTCATGATTCATTTCATGATTCATGATTCGATTCATGATTCATGATTCAATTCATGATTCATGATTCAATTCATGATTCATGATTCGATTCATGATTCATGATTAAATTCCTGATTCAAATCATGATTCATGATTAAATTCATGATTCGATACATGATTCATGATTAATGATTCGATTCATGATTCCTGATTCAATTCAGGATTCATGATTCATTTCATGATTCGATTCATGATTCATGATTCATTTCATGATTCATGATTCCTGATTCAATCATGATTCATGATTCAATTCATGATTCAATTTATGATTCATAATTCAGGATTCAATTAATGATTCAATTCATGATTCATAATTCAATTCATGATTCATGATTCATGATTCGATTCATGATTCATAATTCAATTCATGATTTATAATTCAATTCATGATTCATGATTCATGATTCAATTCATGATTCATGATTCATGATTCGATTCATGATTAATGATTCATGATTCGATTCATGATTCATGATTCAATTCATGATTCATGAATCATGATTCATGATTCAATTCATGATTTATAATTCAATTCATGATTCATGATTCATGATTCAATTCATGATTCATGATTCATGATTCGATTCATGATTAATGATTCATGATTCGATTCATGATTCATGATTCAATTCATGATTCATGAATCATGATTCAATTCATGGTTCATGATTCAATTCATGATTCGATTCATGATTCATGAATCGATTCATCATTCATGATTCAATTCATGATTCATCATTCATGATTCGATTCATGATTCATGATTCAATTCATGATTCATGATTCATGATTCAATTCATGATTCGTTTCATGATTCATGATTCAATTCATGATTCATGATTCAATTCATGATTTATGATTCTTGATTCGATTTATGATTCATGATTCAATTCATGATTCATGATTGATGATTTAATTCATGATTCGATTTATGATTTATGATTCATGATTCATGATTC
This sequence comes from Mixophyes fleayi, assembly GCF_038048845.1. Lineage (NCBI taxonomy): Eukaryota > Metazoa > Chordata > Amphibia > Anura > Limnodynastidae > Mixophyes > Mixophyes fleayi. The sequence continues at coordinate 45,649 of NW_027445941.1, forward strand.
ATGATTCAATTCATGATTCGATTCATGATTTATGATTCATGATTTATGATACAATTCATGATTCATGATTCAATTCATGATTCATGATTCAATTCTTGATTCATGATTCATGATTCAATTAATGTTTTATGATTCATGATTCGATTCATGATTCAATTCATGATTTATGATTTATGATTCAATTCATGATTCATGATTCATTTCATGATTCAATTCATGATTCAATTCATGATTTATGATTCATTTCATGATTCATGTCATGATTAATGATTCGATTCATGATTCATGATTTATAATTCAATTCATGATTCATGATTCATGATTCGAGTCCTGATTCATGATTCATTTCATGATTCATTTTATGATTCATGATTCGATTCATGATTCATGATTCAATTCATGATTCATGATTCATGATTCAATTCATGATTCGAATTATGATTCATGATTCAATTCATGATTCATGATTCGATTTATGATTCATGATTCAATTCATGATTCCATTCATGATTCATGATTCATGATTCGATTCAAGATTTATGGATCATGATTCGATTCATGATTCATGGATCATGATTCGATTCTCGATTCATGTTTCAATTTATGATTGAATTCTTGATTTAATTCATAATTGAATTCATGATTCATGATTTAATTCTTGATTCATGATTCATGATTCAATTCATGATTCAATTTATGATTCATAATTCGATTCACGATTCATGATTCGATTCATGATTCATGATTCCTGATTCAATCATGATTCATGATTCATTATTCAATTCATGATTCGATTCATGATTCATGATTCATGATTCGATTCATGATTCATGATTCAATTCTTGATTCATGATTCATGATTCGATTCATGTTTCATGATTCATGATTCAATTCATGATTCAATTCAAAATTAATTTCATGTTTTATGATTCAATTGTTGATTCATGATTTATTTCATGATTCATGATTCGATTCATGATTCATGATTCATGATTCAATTCATGATTCAATTCAAAATTAATTTCATGATTTATGATTCGATTCATGTTTCATGATTCATGATTCAATTCATGATTTAATTCATAATGTATGATTTAATTCATGATTCATGATTCAATTCATGATTCATGATTTTATGATTCGATTTATAATTCATGATTCAATTCATGATGCATGATTCAATTTGTGATTCATGATTCATTTCATGATTCATATCATGATTCATGATTCCGCATTCAATTCATGATTCATAATTCATTTCATGATTCATGATTCAATTCATGATTCAATTCATGATTCAATTTATGATTCAATTTATGATTCATAATTCATGATTCAATTCATGATTCAATTCATGATTAGTGATTCATGATTCAATTCATGATTCATGATTCATGATTCAATTCATGATTCGTGATTCATGATTCATGATTCATGATTCAATTCATGATTCATGATTCAATTCATGATTCGATTCATGATTCTCAATTCATGATTCGATTCATGATTTATGCATAATGATTCGATTCATGATTCATGGATCATGATTCGATTCATCATTCATGTTTCAATTTATGATTCAATTCTTGATTCAATTCATAATTCAATTCATGATTCATGATTTAATTCTTGATTCATGATTCATGATTTAATGCATGATTCATGATTCATGATTTGATTCATGATTCATGATTTGATTCATGATTCATGATTCAATTCATGATTCATGATTCATGATTCAATTCATGATTCGATTCATGATTCATGATTCATGATTCATGATTCAATTCATGATTCATGATTCAATTCAAGATTCATGATTCAATTCATGATTCATGATTCATGATTTAATTCATGATTCATGATTCAATTTATGATTCATGATTCAATTCATGATTCATGATTCATGATTCAATTCATGATTCGATTCATGATTCATGATTCATGATTCATGATTCAATTCATGATTCGATTCATGATTCATGATTCATGATTCATGATTTACGATTCAATTATTGATTCATGATTCGATTCATGATTCATGATTCAATTCATGTTTTATGATTCATGATTCGATTCATGATTCAATTCATTATTTATGATTTATGATTCAATTCATGATTCATGATTCATTTCATGATTCAATTCATTATTCATGATTCCTGATTCAATTCATGATTCATGATTCATTTCATGATTCATGATTCGATTCATGATTCGATTCATGATTCATGATTCAATTCATGATTCATGATTTAATTCATGATTCATGATTTATGATTCAATTCATGATTCATGATTCAATTCATGATTCATGATTCAATTCATGATTCGATTCATGATTCATGATTCAATTCATGATTCATGATTCATGATTCAATTCATGATTCATGATTCATGATTCAATTCATGATTCATGATTTATGATTCAATTCATGATTCATGATTCAATTCATGATTCATGATTCATGATTCAATTCATGATTCATGATTCAATTCATGATTCATGATTCAATTCATGATTCATGATTCATGATTCAATTCATGATTCATGATTTATGATTCATGATTCATGATTCATGATTCATGATTCATGATTTGATTCATGATTCATGATTCAATGCATGATTCATGATTCATGATTCGATTCATGATTCATGATTTGATTCATGATTCATGATTTAATTCATGATTCATGATTCAATTCATGATTCATGATTTAATTCATGATTCATTATTCAATTTATGATTCATGATTCAATTTATGATTCATGATTCATGATTCAATTCATGATTCGATTCATGATTCATGATTAATGATTCATAATTCAATTCATGATTCGATTCATGATTCATGATTCATGATTCATGATTAATGATTCATAATTCAATTCATGATTCGATTCATGATTCATGATTCATGATTCATGATTTACGATTAAATTCTTGATTCATGATTCGATTCATGATTCATGATTCAATTCATGTTTTATGATTCATGATTCGATTCATGATTCAATTCATTATTTATGATTTATGATTCAATTCATTATTCATGATTCCTGATTCAATTCATGATTCATGATTCATTTCATGATTCATGATTCGATTCATGATTCATGATTCATGATTCAATTCATGATTCATGATTTAATTCATGATTCATGATTTATGGTTCAATTCATGATTCATGATTCAATTCATGATTCATGATTCAATTCATGATTCGATTCATGATTCATGATTCAATTCATGATTCATGATTCATGATTCAATTCATGATTCATGATTCATGATTTAATTCATGATTCATGATTCAATTCATGATTCATGATTCAATTCATGATTCATGATTCATGTTTTGATTCATGATTCATGATTCAATTCATGATTCATGATTCATGATTCATGATTCAATTCATGATTCATGATTTAATTCATGATTCATGATTTATGATTCATGATTCATGATTCATGATTCAATTCATGATTCATGATTCAATTCATGATTCATGATTCATGATTCAATTCATGATTCATGATTTAATTCATGATTCATGATTGATGATTTAATTCATGTTTCATGATTCATGATTCATGATTCATGATTTGATTCATGATTCATGATTTAATTCATGATTCATGATTCATGATTCGAGTCATGATTCATGATTCATTTCATGATTCATTTCATGATTCATTTCATGATTCATGATTCGATTCATGATTCATGATTCAATTCATGATTCATGATTCATGATTCAATTCATGATTCAATTCATGATTCATGATTCGATTCATGATTCATGATTCAATTCATGATTCAAATCATGATTCATGATTAAATTCATGATTCAATACATGATTCATGATTAATGATTCGATTCATGATTCATGATTCAATTCAGGATTCATGATTCGATTCATGATTCATGATTCATTTCATGATTCATTTCATGATTCATGATTCGATTCATAATTCATGATTCAATTCATGATTCATGATTCAATTCATGATTCATGATTCGATTCATGATTCATGATTAAATTCATGATTCAAATCATGATTCATGATTAAATTCATGATTCGATACATGATTCATGATTAATGATTCGATTCATGATTCCTGATTCAATTCAGGATTCATGATTCATTTCATGATTCGATTCATGATTCATGATTCATTTCATGATTCATGATTCCTGATTCAATCATGATTCATGATTCAATTCATGATTCAATTTATGATTCATAATTCAGGATTCAATTAATGATTCAATTCATGATTCATAATTCAATTCATGATTCATGATTCATGATTCGATTCATGATTCATAATTCAATTCATGATTCATGATTCATGATTCAATTCATGATTCGTGATTCATGATTCATGATTCAATTCATGATTCATGATTCGATTCATGAATCATGATTCATGATTTAATTCATGATTCATGATTCAATTCATGATTCATGATTCAATTCATGATTCATGATTTATGATTCAAATTATGATTCATGATTCATGATTCGATTCATGATTCATGATTCAATTCATGATTCATGAATCATGATTCAATTCATGGTTCATGATTCAATTCATGATTCGATTCATGATTCATGAATCGATTCATCATTCATGATTCAATTCATGATTCATCATTCATGATTCGATTCATGATTCATGATTCAATTCATGATTCATGATTCATGATTCAATTCATGATTTGTTTCATGATTCATGATTCAATTCATGATTCATGATTCAATTCATGATTTATGATTCTTGATTCGATTTATGATTCATGATTCAATTCATGATTCATGATTGATGATTTAATTCATGATTCGATTTATGATTTATGATTCATGATTCATGATTCATGATTCAATTCATGATTCGATTCATGATTTATGATTCATGATACATGATACAATTCATGATTCATGATTCAATTCATGATTCATGATTCAATTCTTGATTCATGATTCATGATTCAATTAATGTTTTATGATTCATGATTCGATTCATGATTCAATTCATGATTTATGATTTATGATTCAATTCATGATTCATGATTCATTTCATGATTCAATTCATGATTCATGATTCATGATTCAATTCATGATTTATGATTCATTTCATGATTCATGTCATGATTAATGATTCGATTCATGATTCATGATTTATGATTCAATTCATGATTCATGATTCATGATTCGAGTCATGATTCATGATTCATTTCATGATTCATTTTATGATTCATGATTCGATTCATGATTCATGATTCAATTCATGATTCATGATTCATGATTCAATTCATGATTCGAATTATGATTCATGATTCAATTCATGATTCATGATTCCATTCATGATTCATGATTCATGATTCGATTCAAGATTTATGGATCATGATTCGATTCATGATTCATGGATCATGATTCGATTCTCGATTCATGTTTCAATTTATGATTCAATTCTTGATTTAATTCATAATTGAATTCATGATTCATGATTTAATTCTTGATTCATGATTCATGATTCAATTCATGATTCAATTTATGATTCATAATTCGATTCACGATTCATGATTCGATTCATGATTCATGATTCCTGATTCAATCATGATTCATGATTCATGATTCAATTCTTGATTCATGATTCATGATTCGATTCATGTTTCATGATTCATGATTCAATTCATGATTCAATTCAAAATTAATTTCATGTTTTATGATTCAATTGTTGATTCATGATTTATTTCATGATTCATGATTCGATTCATGATTCATGATTCATGATTCAATTCATGATTCAATTCAAAATTAATTTCATGATTTATGATTCGATTCATGTTTCATGATTCATGATTCAATTCATGATTTAATTCATAATTTATGATTTAATTCATGATTCATGATTCAATTCATGATTCATGATTTTATGATTCGATTTATAATTCATTATTCAATTCATGATGCATGATTCAATTTGTGATTCATGATTCATTTCATGATTCATATCATGATTCATGATTCCGCATTCAATTCATGATTCATAATTCATTTCATGATTCATGATTCAATTCATGATTCAATTTATGATTCAATTTATGATTCATAATTCATGATTCAATTCATGATTCAATTCATGATTAGTGATTCATGATTCAATTCATGATTCATGATTCATGATTCAATTCATGATTCGTGATTCATGATTCATGATTCATGATTCAATTCATGATTCATGATTCAATTCATGATTCGATTCATGATTCTCAATTCATGATTCGATTCATGATTTATGCATAATGATTCGATTCATGTTTCATGGATCATGATTCGATTCATCATTCATGTTTCAATTTATGATTCAATTCTTGATTCAATTCATAATTCAATTCATGATTCATGATTTAATTCTTGATTCATGATTCATGATTTAATGCATGATTCATGATTCATGATTTGATTCATGATTCATGATTTGATTCATGATTCATGATTCAATTCATGATTCATGATTCAATTCATGATTCGATTCATGATTCATGATTCATTATTCATGATTCAATTCATGATTCATGATTCAATTCATGATTCATGATTCATGATTTAATTCATGATTCATGATTCAATTTATGATTCATGATTCAATTCATGATTCATGATTCAATTCATGATTCGATTCATGATTCATGATTCATGATTCATGATTCAATTCATGATTCGATTCATGATTCATGATTCATGATTCATGATTTACGATTCAATTATTGATTCATGATTCGATTCATGATTCATGATTCAATTCATGTTTTATGATTCATGATTCGATTCATGATTCAATTCATTATTTATGATTTATGATTCAATTCATGATTCATGATTCATTTCATGATTCAATTCATTATTCATGATTCCTGATTCAATTCATGATTCATGATTCATTTCATGATTCATTTCATGATTCATGATTCGATTCATGATTCATGATTCAATTCATGATTCATGATTTAATTCATGATTCATGATTTATGATTCAATTCATGATTCATGATTCAATTCATGATTCATGATTCAATTCATGATTCGATTCATGATTCATGATTCAATTCATGATTCATGATTCATGATTCAATTCATGATTCATGATTCATGATTCAATTCATGATTCATGATTTATGATTCAATTCATGATTCATGATTCAATTCATGATTCATGATTCAATTCATGATTCATGATTCAATTCATGATTCATGATTCATGATTCAATTCATGATTCATGATTTATGATTCATGATTCATGATTCATGATTCATGATTCATGATTTGATTCATGATTCATGATTCAATGCATGATTCATGATTCGATTCATGATTCATGATTTGATTCATGATTCATGATTCAATTCATGATTCATGATTCAATTCATGATTCATGATTTAATTCATGATTCATTATTCAATTTATGATTCATGATTCAATTTATGATTCATGATTCATGATTCAATTCATGATTCGATTCATGATTCATGATTAATGATTCATAATTCAATTCATGATTCGATTCATGATTCATGATTCATGATTCATGATTCATGATTAATGATTCATAATTCAATTCATGATTCGATTCATGATTCATGATTCATGATTCATAATTTACGATTAAATTCTTGATTCATGATTCGATTCATGATTCATGATTCAATTCATGTTTTATGATTCATGATTCGATTCATGATTCAATTCATTATTTATGATTTATGATTCAATTCATTATTCATGATTCCTGATTCAATTCATGATTCATGATTAATTTCATGATTCATGATTCGATTCATGATTCATGATTCATGATTCAATTCATGATTCATGATTTAATTCATGATTCATGATTTATGGTTCAATTCATGATTCATGATTCAATTCATGATTCATGATTCAATTCATGATTCGATTCATGATTCATGATTCAATTCATGATTCATGATTCATGATTCAATTCATGATTCATGATTCATGATTTAATTCATGATTCATGATTCAATTCATGATTCATGATTCATGATTCAATTCATGATTCATGATTCATGTCTTGATTCATGATTCATGATTCAATTCATGATTCATGATTCATGATTCATGATTCAATTCATGATTCATGATTTAATTCATGATTCATGATTTATGATTTATGATTCATGATTCATGATTCAATTCATGATTCATGATTCAATTCATGATTCATGATTCATGATTCATGATTCATGATTCAATTCATGATTCATGATTTAATTCATGATTCATGATTTATGATTCAATTCATGTTTCATGATTCATGATTCATGATTCATGATTTGATTCATGATTCATGATTTAATTCATGATTCATGATTCATGATTCATGATTCATGATTCATGATTCAATTCATGATTCACTATTCAATTCATGATTCATGATTCATGATTCGATTCATGATTCATGATATTCGATTCATGATTCATGATTTATGATTGAATCATGATTTATGATTCATGATTCGATTTATGATTCATGATTCAATTCATGATTCATGATTTAATTTTTGATTCATGATTTGATTCATGATTCAATTCATGATTCATGATTTAATTCATGATTCATGATTTATGATTCAATTCATGATTCATGATTCAATTCATGATTCGTTATTCAATTCATGATTCGATTCATGATTCATGATTCGATTCATGATTCATGATTCAATTCATGATTCATGATTCATGATTCAATTCATGATTCATGATTTAATTCATGATTCATGATTCATGATTTAATTCATGATTCATGATTCATGATTCAATTCATGATTCATGATTCAATTCATGATTCATGATATATGATTCATGATTCGATTCATGATTCATGATTCAATTCATGATTCATGATTTATGATTCATGATTCATGATTCATGATTCATGATTCAATTCATGATTCATGATTCAATTCATGATTCATGATTTGATTCATGATTCATGATTTGATTCATGATTCATGATTTAATTCATGTTTCATGACTCATGATTCAATACATGTTTTATGATTCATGATTCGATTCATGATTCATTTCATGATTCATTATTTATGATTCAATTCATGATTCATGATTCAATTCATGATTCATAATTCATGATTCAATTCATGATTCATGATTTGATTCATGATTCATGATTCATGGTTCATGATTCATGATTCGATTCATGATTCATGATATTCGATTCATGATTCATGATTTATGATTCAATCATGATTTATGATTCATGATTCGATTTATGATTCATGATTCAATTCATGATTCATGATTTAATTCGTGATTCATGATTCAATTCATGATTCATGATTCATTTCATGATTCATTTCATGATTTATGATTCCTAATTCAATTCATGATTCATGATTCAATTCATGATTTATGATTAATTTCATGATTCATTATTTATGATTCAATTCATGATTCATGATTCAATTCATGATTCATAATTCATGATTCAATTCATGATTCATGATTTATGATTCATGATTTATGATTCATGATTCAATTCATGATTCATGATTTAATTTGTGATTCAGGATTCAATTCATGATTCATTTCATGATTCCTGATTCATTTCATGATTCATGATTCCTGATTCAATTCATGATTCATGATTCATTTCATGATTCCTGATTCATTTCATGATTCAATTCTTGATTCATGATTCATGATTCATGATTCATGATTCAATTCATGTTTTATGATTCATGATTCGATTCATGATTCAATTAATTATTTATGATTTATGATTCAATTCATGATTCATGATTCATTTCATGATTCAATTCATTATTCATGATTCTTGATTCAATTCATGATTCATGATTCATTTCATGATTCATTTCATGATTCATGATTCGATTCATGATTCATGATTCAATTCATGATTCATGATTTAATTCATGATTCAATTCATGATTCATGATTCAATTCATGATTCGATTCATGATTCATGATTCAATTCATGATTCATGATTCATGATTCATGATTCAATTTATGATTCATGATTCATGATTCGATTCATGATTCATGATTTATGGTTCAATTCATGATTCATGATTCAATTCATGATTCATGATTCAATTCATGATTCATGATTCAATTCATGATTCAATTCATGATTCATGATTCAATTCATGATTCATGATTCATGATTCAATTCATGATTCATGATTCATGATTTAATTCATGATTCATGATTCAATTCATGATTCATGATTCATGATTCAATTCATGATTGATGATTCATGTTTTGATTCATGATTCATGATTCAATTCATGATTCATGATTCATGATTCATGATTCAATTCATGATTCATGATTTAATTCATGATTCATGATTTATGATTCATGATTCATGATTCATGATTCAATTCATGATTCATGATTCAATTCATGATTCATGATTCATGATTCATGATTCAATTCATGATTCATGATTTAATTCATGATTCATGATTTATGATTCAATTCATGTTTCATGATTCATGATTCATGATTCATGATTTGATTCATGATTCATGATTTAATTCATGATTCATGATTCATGATTCATGATTCATGATTCATGATTCAATTCATGATTCACTATTCAATTCATGATTCATGATTCATGATTCGATTCATGATTCATGATATTCGATTCATGATTCATGATTTATGATTCAATCATGATTTATGATTTATGATTCGATTTATGATTCATGATTCAATTCATGATTCATGATTTAATTTTTGATTCATGATTTGATTCATGATTCAATTCATGATTCATGATTTAATTCATGATTCATGATTTATGATTCAATTCATGATTCATGATTTAATTCATGATTCGTTATTCAATTCATGATTCGATTCATGATTCATGATTCGATTCATGATTCATGATTCAATTCATGATTCATGATTCATGATTCAATTCATGATTCATGATTTAATTCATGATTCATGATTCATGATTTAATTCATGATTCATGATTCATGATTCAATTCATGATTCATGATTCAATTCATGATTCATGATATATGATTCATGATTCGATTCATGATTCATGATTCAATTCATGATTCATGATTTATGATTCATGATTCATGATTCATGATTCATGATTCAATTCATGATTCATGATTCAATACATGATTCATGATTTGATTCATGATTCATGATTTGATTCATGATTCATGATTTAATTCATGTTTCATGACTCATGATTCAATACATGTTTTATGATTCATGATTCGATTCATGATTCATGATTCATTTCATGATTCATTATTTATGATTCAATTCATGATTCATGATTCAATTCATGATTCATAATTCATGATTCAATTCATGATTCATGATTTGATTCATGATTCATTATTCATGGTTCATGATTCATGATTCGATTCATGATTCATGATATTCGATTCATGATTCATGATTTATGATTCAATCATGATTTATGATTCATGATTCGATTTATGATTCATGATTCAATTCATGATTCATGATTTAATTCGTGATTCATGATTCAATTCATGATTCATGATTCATTTCATGATTCATTTCATGATTTATGATTCCTAATTCAATTCATGATTCATGATTCAATTCATGATTTATGATTAAATTCATGATTCATTATTTATGATTCAATTCATGATTCATGATTCAATTCATGATTCATGATTTATGATTCATGATTTATGATTCATGATTCAATTCATGATTCATGATTTAATTTGTGATTCAGGATTCAATTCATGATTCATTTCATGATTCCTGATTCATTTCATGATTCATGATTCCTGATTCAATTCATGATTCATGATTCATTTCATGATTCCTGATTCATTTCATGATTCAATTCTTGATTCATGATTCATGATTCATGATTCATGATTCAATTCATGTTTTATGATTCATGATTCGATTCATGATTCAATTAATTATTTATGATTTATGATTCAATTCATGATTCATGATTCATTTCATGATTCAATTCATTATTCATGATTCTTGATTCAATTCATGATTCATGATTCATTTCATGATTCATTTCATGATTCATGATTCGATTCATGATTCATGATTCAATTCATGATTCATGATTTAATTCATGATTCATGATTTATGATTCAATTCATGATTCAATTCATGATTCATGATTCAATTCATAATTCGATTCATGATTCATGATTCAATTCATGATTCATGATTCATGATTCATGATTCAATTTATGATTCATGATTCATGATTCGATTCATGATTCATGATTCAATTCATGATTCATGATTCATGATTCAGATTCATGATTCATGATTCGATTCATGATTCATGATTCAATTCATGATTCATGATTCATGATTCAATTCATGATTCATGATTTAATTCGTGATTCATGATTCAATTCATGATTCATGATTCAATTCATGATTCGATTCATGATTCATGATTTATGATTCATGATTCATGATTCATTATTCATGATTCAATTCATGATTCATGATTCAATTCATGATTCATGATTCGATTCATGATTCATGATTCAATTCATGTTTCATGATTCATTTCATGATTCATTATTTATGATTCAATTCATGATTCATGATTCAATTCATGATTTATAATTCATGATTCAATTCATGATTCATGATTTGATTCATGATTCATGATTCATGGTTCATGATTCATGATTCGATTCATGATTCATGATATTCGATTCATGATTCATGATTTATGATTCAATCATGATTTATGATTCATGATTCGATTTATGATTCATGATTCAATTCATTAATCATGATTTAATTCGTGATTTCATGATTCAATTCATGATTCATGATTCATTTCATGATTCATTTCATGATTTATGATTCCTAATTCAATTCATGATTCATGATTCAATTTATGATTTATGATTCATTTCATGATTCATTATTTATGATTCAATTCATGATTCATGATTCAATTCATGATTCATAATTCATGATTCAATTCATGATTCATGATTCATGGTTCATGATTCATGATTCATGATTCGATTCATGATTTATGATTTATGATTCATGATTTATGATTCATGATTCGATCATGATTCATGATTTAATTCGTGATTCATGATTCAATTCATGATTCATGATTCATTTCATGATTCCTGATTCATTTCATGATTCATTTCATGATTCATGATTCCTGATTCAATTCATGATTCATGATTCAATTCATGATTTATGATTCAATTCATGATTCAATTTATGATTCATAATTCATGATTCAATTCATGATTCAATTCATGATTCATGATTCATGATTCAATTCATGATTCATGATTCATGATTCATGATTCATGATTCAATTCATGATTCATAATTCATGATTCATGTTTGAATTCATGATTCATGAATCTTGATTCAATTTATGATTTATTTCATGATTCATGATTCAATTCAAAATTCAATTCATGGTTCATGAATCTTGATTCAATTCATGATTTATTTCATGATTCATGATTCAATTCATGATTCAATTTATGATTCATGATGTCATGATTAATTTCATGATTCATGATTCCTTATTCAATTCATGATTCATGATTCAATTCATGATTCAATTTATGATTCATAATTCAGGATTCAATTAATGATTCAATTCATGATTCATAATTCAATTCATGATTCATGATTCATGATTCGATTCATGATTCATGATTCGATTCATGATTCATGATTCAATTCATGATTCATGATTCAATTCATGATTCATGATTCAATTCATGATTCATGATTTATGATTCAATTCATGATTCATGATTCAATTCATGATTCATGATTTATGATTCAATTCATGATTCATGATTCAATTCATGATTCATGATTCGATTCATGATTCATGATTCAATTCATGATTCATGATTCATGATTCAATTCATGATTCGATTCATGATTCATGATTAAATTCATGATTCATAATTCATGATTCAATTCATGATTTATAATTTAATTCATGATTCATGATTCATGATTCAATTCATGATTCATGATTCATGATTCGATTCATGATTAATGAATTCATGATTCGATTCATGATTCATGATTCAATTCATGATTCATGAATCATGATTCAATTCATGATTCATGATTCAATTCATGATTCGATTCATAATTCATGATTCGATTCATGATTCATGATTAAATTCATGATTCATGATTCATTTCATGATTTATGATTCATTTCATGATTCGATTCATTGATTCATGATTAAATTCATGATTCATGATTCATTTCATGATTCGATTCATGATTCATGAATGATGATTCGATTCATAATTCATGATTAAATTCATGATTCATGATTTATGATTTAATTCATGATTCATGACTCATGATTTAATTCATGATTCGATTCATGATTCATGATTCATGATTTCAATTCATGATTCATGATTCATGATTCGATTCATGATTCATGATTCAATTCTTGATTCATGATTCGATTCATGATTCATGCTTTAATTCTTGATTCATGATTCATGTTTCAATTTATGATTCAATTCTGTGATTTAATTCATAATTGAATTCATGATTCATGATTTAATTCTTGATTCATGATTCATGATTCAATTCATGATTCGATTCATGATTCATGATTAAATTCAGGATTCATGATTTATGATTCAATTCATGATTCATGATTTATTTCATGATTCATGATTCAATTCATGATTCATGATTCAATTCATGATTCAATTCATAATTTATTTCATGATTCATGATTCGATTTCATGATTCATGATTCATGATTCAATTCATGATTCAATTCATGATTTATGATTTAATTCATGATTCATGATTCAATTCATTATTCATGATTTTATCATTCGATTTTTAATTCATGATTCAATTCATGATGCATGATTCAATTTGTGATTCAAGATTCATTCATGATTCATGATTCATTTCATGATTCATTTCATGATTCATTTCATGATTCATGATTCCTGATTCAATTCATGATTCATGATTCAATTCATGATTCAATGATTCATTTCATGATTAATGATTCAATTCATGATTCAATTTCATGATTCAATTTTATGATTCATATTTCATGATTCAATTCATGATTCATGATTCATGATTCGATTCATGATTCATGATTCAATTCATGATTCATGATTCATGATTCAATTCATGATTCGTGATTCATGATTCATGATAAAATTCATGATTCATGATTCGATTCATGATTCATAAATCATGATTCATGATTCAATTCATGATTCATGATTCATGATTTATGATTCATGATTCAATTCATGATTCGTGAGTCATGATTCATGATAAAATTCATGATTCATGATTCGATTCATGATTCATGATTCGTGATTCATGATTCATGATTCAATTCAAGATTCATGATTCATGATTCGATTTATGATTCATGATTCAATTCATGATTCATGATTCAATTCATGATTCCATTCATGATTCATGATAAAATTCATGATTCATGATTCGATTCATGATTCATAATTCATGATTCATGATTCGATTCAAGATTTATGGATCATGATTCGATTCATGATTCATGTTTCAATTTATGATTCAATTCTTGATTTAATTCATAATTGAATTCATGATTCATGATTTAATTCTTGATTCATGATTCATGATTCAATTCATGATTCGATTAATGATTCATGATTCGATTCATGATTCATGATTCAATTCATGATTCATGATTCATGATTCGATTCATGATTCATGATTCAATTCATGATTCATGATTCATGATTCAATTCATGATTCGATTCATGATTCATGATTCAATTCATGAATAATGATTCAATTCATAAATAATGATTCAATTCATGATTCATGATTCGATTTATGATTCATGATTTAATTCATGATTCATGATTGATGATTCAATTCATGATTCTATTCATGATTTATGATTCATGATTCGATTCATGATTTATGATTCATGATTCATGATTCAATTCATAATTCGATTCATGATTCATGATTCATGATTCATGATTTATGATTCAATTCATGATTCATGATTCAATTCATGATTCATGATTTAAATCTTGATTCATGATTCATGATTCAATTCATGTTTTATGATTTATGATTCGATTCATGATTCAAATTATGATTTATGATTTATGATTCAATTCATGATTCATGATTCATTTCATGATTCGATTCATGATTCATGAATCATGATTCGATTCATAATTCATGATTAAATTCATGATTCATGATTTATGATTTAATTCATGATTCATGACTCATGATTTAATTCATGATTCGATTCATGATTCATGATTCATGATTCAATTCATGATTCATGATTCATGATTCGATTCATGATTTATGATTCAATTCTTGATTCATGATTCATGATTCGATTCATGATTCATGATTCAATTCTTGATTCATGATTCATGATTCGATTCATGATTCATGATTAAATTCATGATTCATGATTTATGATTCAATTCATGATTCATGATTTATTTCATGATTCATGATTCGATTCATGATTCATGATTCAATTCATGATTCAATTCATGATTTATTTCATGATTCATGATTCATGATTCATGATTCAATTCATGATTCAATTCATTATTTATGATTTAATTCATGATTCATGATTCAATTCACAATTCATGATTTTATGATTCGATTTATAATTCATGACTCAATTCATGATGCATGATTCAATTTGTGATTCATGATTCAATTCATGATTCGTGATTCATTTCATGATTCATTTCATGATTCATTTCATGATTCATGATTCCTGATTCAATTCATGATTCATGATTCAATTCATGATTCATGATTCATTTCATGATTAATGATTCAATTCATGATTCATGATTCATGATTCAATTCATGATTCATGATTCATGATTCGATTCATGATTCATGATTCAATTCATGATTCATGATTCATGATTCAATTCATGATTCATGATTCATGATTCGATTCATGATTCATGATTTAATTCATGATTCATGATTCATGATTCAATTCATGATTCATGATTCATGATTCGATTCATGATTCATGATTCAATTCATGATTCATGATTCATGATTCAATTCATGATTCGATTCATGATTCATGATTCAATTCATGAATAATGATTCAATTCATGATTCATGATTCATGATTCGATTTATGATTCATGATTCAATTCATGATTCATGATTGATGATTCAATTCATGATTCGATTCATGATTTATGATTCATGATTCGATTCATGATTTATGATTCATGATTCATGATTCATGATTCAATTCATGATTCGATGCATGATTCATGATTCATGATTTATGATTCAATTCATGATTCATGATTCAATTCATGATTCATGATTTAATTATTGATTCATGATTCATGATTCAATTCATGTTTTATGATTTATGATTCGATTCATGATTCAATTCATGATTTATGATTTATGATTCAATTCATTATTCATGATTCATTTCATGATTCATGATTCAATTCATGTTTCATGATTCATTTCATGATTCATTATTTATGATTCAATTCATGATTCATGATTCAATTCAATGATTTATAATTCATGATTCAATTCATGATTCATGATTTGATTCATGATTCATGATTCATGGTTCATGATTCATGATTCTGATTCATGATTCATGATATTCGATTCATGATTCATGATTTATGGTTCAATCATGATTTATGATTCATGATTCGATTTATGATTTATGATTCAATTCATTAATCATGATTTAATTCGTGATTCATGATTCAATTCATGATTCATGATTCAATTTCATGATTCATTTCATGATTTATGATTCCTAATTCAATTCATGATTCATGATTCAATTTATGATTTATAAATTCATTTCATGATTCATTATTTATGATTCAATTCATGATTCATGATTCAATTCATGATTCATAATTCATGATTCAATTCATGATTCATGATTCATGGTTCATGATTCATGATTCATGATTCGATTCATGATTAATGATTCATGATTCGATTCATGATTAATGATTCAATTCATGATTCATGAATCATGATTCAATTCATGATTCATGATTCAATTCATGACTCGATTCATAATTCATGATTCGATTCATGATTCATGATTAAATTCATGATTCATGATTCATTTCATGATTCATGATTCATTTCATGATTCGATTCATGATTCATGATTAAATTCATGATTCATGATTCATTTCATGATTCGATTCATGATTCATGAATGATGATTCGATTCATAATTCATGATTAAATTCATGATTCATGATTTATGATTTAATTCATGATTCATGACTCATGATTTAATTCATGATTCGGTTCATGATTCATGATTCATGATTCAATTCATGATTCATGATTCATGATTCGATTCATGATTCATGATTCAATTCTTGATTCATGATTCATGATTCGATTCATGATTCATGCTTTAATTCTTGATTCATGATTCATGATTCGATTCATGATTCATGATTAAATTCAGGATTCATGATTTATGATTCAATTCATGATTCATGATTTATTTCATGATTCATGATTCGATTCATGATTTATGATTCAATTCATGATTCAATTCATAATTTATTTCATGATTCATGATTCGATTCATGATTCATGATTCATGATTCAATTCATGATTCATGATTCAATTCATGATTCATGATTCAATTCATGATTCCATTCATGATTCATGATAAAATTCATGATTCATGATTCGATTCATGATTCATAATTCATGATTCATGATTCGATTCAAGATTTATGGATCATGATTCGATTCATGATTCATGATTCATGATTCAATTCATGATTCATGATTCATGATTCGATTCATGATTTATGATTCAATTCTTGATTCATGATTCATGATTCGATTCATGATTCATGATTCAATTCTTGATTCATGATTCATGATTCGATTCATGATTCATGATTAAATTCATGATTCATGATTTATGATTCAATTCATGATTCATGATTTATTTCATGATTCATGATTCGATTCATGATTCATGATTCAATTCATGATTCAATTCATGATTTTTTTCATGATTCATGATTCATGATTCATGATTCAATTCATGATTCAATTCATTATTTATGATTTAATTCATGATTCATGATTCAATTCACAATTCATGATTTTATGATTCGATTTATAATTCATGATTCAATTCATGATGCATGATTCAATTTGTGATTCAAGATTCAATTCATGATTCATGATTCATTTCATGATTCATTTCATGATTCATTTCATGATTCATTTCATGATTCATGATTCCTGATTCAATTCATGATTCATGATTCAATTCATGATTCATGATTCATTTCATGATTAATGATTCAATTCATGATTCAATTCATGATTCAATTTATGATTCATAATTCATGATTCAATTCATGATTCATGATTCATGATTCGATTCATGATTCATGATTCAATTCATGATTCATGATTCATGATTCAATTCATGATTCGTGATTCATGATTCATGATAAAATTCATGATTCATGATTCGATTCATGATTCATGATTCATGATTCATGATTCAATTCATGATTCATGATTCATGATTTATGATTCATGATTCAATTCATGATTCGTGAGTCATGATTCATGATAAAATTCATGATTCATGATTCGATTCATGATTCATGATTCATGATTCATGATTCAATTCAAGATTCATGATTCATGATTCGATTTATGATTCATGATTCAATTCATGATTCATGATTCAATTCATGATTCCATTCATGATTCATGATAAAATTCATGATTCATGATTCGATTCATGATTCATAATTCATGATTCATGATTCGATTCAAGATTTATGGATCATGATTCGATTCATGATTCATGTTTCAATTTATGATTCAATTCTTGATTTAATTCATAATTGAATTCATGATTCATGATTTAATTCTTGATTCATGATTCATGATTCAATTCATGATTCGATTAATGATTCATGATTCGATTCATGATTCATGATTCAATTCATGATTCATGATTCATGATTCGATTCATGATTCATGATTCAATTCATGATTCATGATTCATGATTCAATTCATGATTCGATTCATGATTCATGATTCAATTCATGAATAATGATTCAATTCATAAATAATGATTCAATTCATGATTCATGATTCGATTTATGATTCATGATTTAATTCATGATTCATGATTGATGATTCAATTCATGATTCTATTCATGATTTATGATTCATGATTCGATTCATGATTTATGATTCATGATTCATGATTCAATTCATAATTCGATTCATGATTCATGATTCATGATTCATGATTTATGATTCAATTCATGATTCATGATTCAATTCATGATTCATGATTTAAATCTTGATTCATGATTCATGATTCAATTCATGTTTTATGATTTATGATTCGATTCATGATTCAATTTATGATTTATGATTTATGATTCAATTCATGATTCATGATTCATTTCATGATTCGATTCATGATTCATGAATCATGATTCGATTCATAATTCATGATTAAATTCATGATTCATGATTTATGATTTAATTCATGATTCATGACTCATGATTTAATTCATGATTTGATTCATGATTCATGATTCATGATTCAATTCATGATTCATGATTCATGATTCGATTCATGATTTATGATTCAATTCTTGATTCATGATTCATGATTCGATTCATGATTCATGATTCAATTCTTGATTCATGATTCATGATTCGATTCATGATTCATGATTAAATTCATGATTCATGATTTATGATTCAATTCATGATTCATGATTTATTTCATGATTCATGATTCGATTCATGATTCATGATTCAATTCATGATTCAATTCATGATTTATTTCATGATTCATGATTCATGATTCATGATTCAATTCATGATTCAATTCATTATTTATGATTTAATTCATGATTCATGATTCAATTCACGATTCATGATTTTATGATTTGATTTATAATTCATGACTCAATTCATGATGCATGATTCAATTTGTGATTCATGATTCAATTCATGATTCGTGATTCATTTCATGATTCATTTCATGATTCATTTCATGATTCATTTCATGATTCATGATTCCTGATTCAATTCATGATTCATGATTCAATTCATGATTCATGATTCATTTCATGATTAATGATTCAATTCATGATTCATGATTCATGATTCAATTCATGATTCATGATTCATGATTCGATTCATGATTCATGATTCAATTCATGATTCATGATTCATGATTCAATTCATGATTCATGATTCATGATTCGATTCATGATTCATGATTTAATTCATGATTCATGATTCATGATTCAATTCATGATTCATGATTCGATTCATGATTCATGATTCAATTCATGATTCATGATTCATGATTCAATTCATGATTCGATTCATGATTCATGATTCAATTCATGAATAATGATTCAATTCATGATTCATGATTCATGATTCGATTTATGATTCATGATTCAATTCATGATTCATGATTGATGATTCAATTCATGATTCGATTCATGATTTATGATTCATGATTCGATTCATGATTTATGATTCATGTTTCATGATTCATGATTCAATTCATGATTCGATGCATGATTCATGATTCATGATTTATGATTCAATTCATGATTCATGATTCAATTCATGATTCATGATTTAATTATTGATTCATGATTCATGATTCAATTCATGTTTTATGATTTATGATTCGATTCATGATTCAATTCATGATTTATGATTTATGATTCAATTCATGATTCATGATTCATTTCATGATTCATGATTCAATTCATGTTTCATGATTCATTTCATGATTCATTATTTATGATTCAATTCATGATTCATGATTCAATTCATGATTTATAATTCATGATTCAATTCCTGATTCATGATTTGATTCATGATTCATGATTCATGGTTCATGATTCATGATTCGATTCATGATTCATGATATTCGATTCATGATTCATGATTTATGATTCAATCATGATTCAATTCATGATTCAATTTATGATTCATAATTCATGATTCAATTCATGATTCATGATTCATGATTCGATTCATGATTCATGATTCAATTCATGATTCATGATTCATGATTCAATTCATGATTCGTGATTCATGATTCATGATAAAATTCATGATTCATGATTCGATTCATGATTCATGATTCATGATTCATGATTCAATTCATGATTCATGATTCATGATTTATGATTCATGATTCAATTCATGATTCGTGAGTCATGATTCATGATAAAATTCATGATTCATGATTCGATTCATGATTCATGATTCATGATTCATGATTCAATTCAAGATTCATGATTCATGATTCGATTTATGATTCATGATTCAATTCATGATTCATGATTCAATTCATGATTCCATTCATGATTCATGATAAAATTCATGATTCATGATTCGATTCATGATTCATAATTCATGATTCATGATTCGATTCAAGATTTATGGATCATGATTCGATTCATGATTCATGTTTCAATTTATGATTCAATTCTTGATTTAATTCATAATTGAATTCATGATTCATGATTTAATTCTTGATTCATGATTCATGATTCAATTCATGATTCGATTAATGATTCATGATTCGATTCATGATTCATGATTCAATTCATGATTCATGATTCATGATTCGATTCATGATTCATGATTCAATTCATGATTCATGATTCATGATTCAATTCATGATTCGATTCATGATTCATGATTCAATTCATGAATAATGATTCAATTCATAAATAATGATTCAATTCATGATTCATGATTCGATTTATGATTCATGATTTAATTCATGATTCATGATTGATGATTCAATTCATGATTCTATTCATGATTTATGATTCATGATTCGATTCATGATTTATGATTCATGATTCATGATTCAATTCATAATTCGATTCATGATTCATGATTCATGATTCATGATTTATGATTCAATTCATGATTCATGATTCAATTCATGATTCATGATTTAAATCTTGATTCATGATTCATGATTCAATTCATGTTTTATGATTTATGATTCGATTCATGATTCAATTTATGATTTATGATTTATGATTCAATTCATGATTCATGATTCATTTCATGATTCGATTCATGATTCATGAATCATGATTCGATTCATAATTCATGATTAAATTCATGATTCATGATTTATGATTTAATTCATGATTCATGACTCATGATTTAATTCATGATTCGATTCATGATTCATGATTCATGATTCAATTCATGATTCATGATTCATGATTCGATTCATGATTTATGATTCAATTCTTGATTCATGATTCATGATTCGATTCATGATTCATGATTCAATTCTTGATTCATGATTCATGATTCGATTCATGATTCATGATTAAATTCATGATTCATGATTTATGATTCAATTCATGATTCATGATTTATTTCATGATTCATGATTCGATTCATGATTCATGATTCAATTCATGATTCAATTCATGATTTATTTCATGATTCATGATTCATGATTCATGATTCAATTCATGATTCAATTCATTATTTATGATTTAATTCATGATTCATGATTCAATTCACGATTCATGATTTTATGATTTGATTTATAAATCATGACTCAATTCATGATGCATGATTCAATTTGTGATTCATGAATTAATTCATGATTCGTGATTCATTTCATGATTCATTTCATGATTCATTTCATGATTCATTTCATGATTCATGATTCCTGATTCAATTCATGATTCATGATTCAATTCATGATTCATGATTCATTTCATGATTAATGATTCAATTCATGATTCATGATTCATGATTCAATTCATGATTCATGATTCATGATTCGATTCATGATTCATGATTCAATTCATGATTCATGATTCATGATTCAATTCATGATTCATGATTCATGATTCGATTCATGATTCATGATTTAATTCATGATTCATGATTCATGATTCAATTCATGATTCATGATTCATGATTCGATTCATGATTCATGATTCAATTCATGATTCATGATTCATGATTCAATTCATGATTCGATTCATGATTCATGATTCAATTCATGAATAATGATTCAATTCATGATTCATGATTCATGATTCGATTTATGATTCATGATTCAATTCATGATTCATGATTGATGATTCAATTCATGATTCGATTCATGATTTATGATTCATGATTCGATTCATGATTTATGATTCATGATTCATGATTCATGATTCAATTCATGATTCGATGCATGATTCATGATTCATGATTTATGATTCAATTCATGATTCATGATTCAATTCATGATTCATGATTTAATTATTGATTCATGATTCATGATTCAATTCATGTTTTATGATTTATGATTCGATTCATGATTCAATTCATGATTTATGATTTATGATTCAATTCATGATTCATGATTCATTTCATGATTCATGATTCAATTCATGTTTCATGATTCATTTCATGATTCATTATTTATGATTCAATTCATGATTCATGATTCAATTCATGATTTATAATTCATGATTCAATTCCTGATTCATGATTTGATTCATGATTCATGATTCATGGTTCATGATTCATGATTCGATTCATGATTCATGATATTCGATTCATGATTCATGATTTATGATTCAATCATGATTTATGATTCATGATTCGATTTATGATTTATGATTCAATTCATTAATCATGATTTAATTAGTGATTCATGATTCAATGCATGATTCATGATTCATTTCATGATTCATTTCATGATTTATGATTCCTAATTCAATTCATGATTCATGATTCAATTTATGATATATGATTCATTTCATGATTCATTATTTATGATTCAATTCATGATTCATGATTCAATTCATGATTCATAATTCATGATTCAATTCATGATTCATGATTTATGGTTCATGATTCATGATTCATGATTCGATTCATGATTTATGATTTATGATTCATGATTTATGATTCATGATTCGATTTATGATTCATGATTCAATTCATGATTCATGATTTAGTTCGTGATTCATGATTCAATTCATGATTCATGATTCATTTCATGATTCCTGATTCATTTCATGATTCATTTCATGATTCATGATTCCTGATTCAATTCATGATTCATGATTCAATTCATGATTTATGATTCATTTCATGATTCATGATTCATGATTAAACTCATGATTCAATTCATGATTCAATTTATGATTCATAATTCATGATTCAATTCATGATTCAATTCATGATTCATGATTCATGATTCAATTCATGATTCATGATTCATGATTCATGATTCATGATTCAATTCATGATTCATGATTCATGATTCATGTTTGAATTCATGATTCATGAATCTTGATTCAATTCATGATTTATTTCATGATTCATGATTCAATTCAAAATGCAATTCATGGTTCATGAATCTTGATTCAATTCATGATTTATTTCATGATTCATGATTCAATTCATGATTCAATTTATGATTCATGATTCATGATTCATTTCATGATTCATTTCATGATTCATGATTCCTTATTCAATTCATGATTCATGATTCAATTCATGATTCAATTTATGATTCATAATTCAGGATTCAATTAATGATTCAATTCATGATTCATAATTCAATTCATGATTCATGATTCATGATTCGATTCATGATTCATGATTCGATTCATGATTCATGATTCAATTCATGATTCATGATTCAATTCATGATTCATGATTCAATTCATGATTCATAATTTATGATTCAATTCATGATTCATGATTCAATTCATGATTCATGATTTATGATTCAATTCATGATTCATGAGTCAATTCATGATTCATGATTCGATTCATGATTCATGATTCAATTCATGATTCATGATTCATGATTCAATTCATGATTCGATTCATGATTCATGATTAAATTCATGATTCATAATTCATGATTCAATTCATGATTTATAATTCAATTCATGATTCATGATTCATGATTCAATTCATGATTCATGATTCATGATTCGATTCATGATTAATGATTAATGATTCGATTCATGATTCATGATTCAATTCATGATTCATGAATCATGATTCAATTCATGATTCATGATTCAATACATGATTCGATTCATAATTCATGATTCGATTCATGATTCATGATTAAATTCATGATTCATGATTCATTTAATGATTCGATTCATGATTCATGATTAAATTCATGATTCATGATTCATTTCATGATTCGATTCATGATTCATGAATCATGATTCGATTCATAATTCATGATTAAATTCATGATTCATAATTTATGATTTAATTCATGATTCATGACTCATGATTTAATTCATGATTCGATTCATGATTCATGATTCATGATTCAATTCATGATTCATGATTCATGATTCGATTCATGATTCATGATTCAATTCTTGATTCATGATTCATGATTCGATTCATGATTCATGATTTAATTCTTGATTCATGATTCATGATTCGATTCATGATTAAATTCATGATTCATGATTTATGATTCAATTCATGATTCATGATTTATTTCATGATTCATGATTCGATTTATGATTCATGATTCAATTCATGATTCAATTCATAATTTATTTCATGATTCATGATTCGATTCATGATTCATGATTCATGATTCAATTCATGATTCAATTCATGATTTATGATTTAATTCATGATTCATGATTCAATTCATGATTCATGATTTTATGATTCGATTTATAATTCATGATTCAATTCATGATGCATGATTCAATTTGTGATTCAAGATTCAATTCATGATTCATGATTCATTTCATGATTCATTTCATGATTCATTTCATGATTCATGATTCCTGATTCAATTCATGATTCATGATTCAATTCATGATTCATGATTCATTTCATGATTAATGATTCAATTCATGATTCAATTCATGATTCAATTTATGATTCATAATTCATGATTCAATTCATGATTCATGATTCATGATTCGATTCATGATTCATGATTCAATTCATGATTCATGATTCATGATTCAATTCATGATTCGTGATTCATGATTCATGATTCATGATTCATGATTCAATTCATGATTCATGATTCATGATTTATGATTCATGATTCAATTCATGATTCGTGAGTCATGATTCATGATAAAATTCATGATTCATGATTCGATTCATGATTCATGATTCATGATTCATGATTCATGATTCAATTCAAGATTCATGATTCATGATTCGATTTATGATTCATGATTCAATTCATGATTCATGATTCAATTCATGATTCCATTCATGATTCATGATAAAATTCATGATTCATGATTCGATTCATGATTCATAATTCATGATTCATGATTCGATTCAAGATTTATGGATCATGATTCGATTCATGATTCATGTTTCAATTTATGATTCAATTCTTGATTTAATTCATAATTGAATTCATGATTCATGATTTATTTCTTGATTCATGATTCATGATTCAATTCATGATTCGATTAATGATTCATGATTCGATTCATGATTCATGATTCAATTCATGATTCATGATTCATGATTCGATTCATGATTCATGATTCAATTCATGATTCATGATTCAATTCATGATTCGATTCATGATTCATGATTCAATTCATGAATAATGATTCAATTCATGAATAATGATTCAATTCATGATTCATGATTCGATTTATGATTCATGATTTAATTCATGATTCATGATTGATGATTCAATTCATGATTCTATTTATGATTTATGATTCATGATTCGATTCATGATTTATGATTCATGATTCATGATTCAATTCATAATTCGATTCATGATTCATGATTCATGATTCATGATTTATGATTCAATTCATGATTCATGATTCAATTCATGATTCATGATTTAAATCTTGATTCATGATTCATGATTCAATTCATGTTTTATGATTTATGATTCGATTCATGATTCAATTTATGATTTATGATTCATGATTAAATTCATGATTCATGATTTATGATTTAATTCATGATTCATGACTCATGATTTAATTCATGATTCGATTCATGATTCATGATTCATGATTCAATTCATGATTCATGATTCAAGATTCGATTCATGATTTATGATTCAATTCTTGATTCATGATTCATGATTCGATTCATGATTCATGATTCAATTCTTGATTCATGATTCATGATTCGATTCATGATTCATGATTAAATTCATGATTCATGATTTATGATTCAATTCATGATTTATGATTTATTTCATGATTCATGATTCGATTCATGATTCATGATTCAATTCATGATTCAATTCATGATTTATTTCATGATTCATGATTCATGATTCATGATTCAATTCATGATTCAATTCATGATTTATAATTTAATTCATGATTCATGATTCAATTCACGATTCATGATTTTATGATTCGATTTATAATTCATGACTCAATTCATGATGCATGATTCAATTTGTGATTCATGATTCAATTCATGATTCGTGATTCATTTCATGATTCATTTCATGATTCATGATTCCTGATTCAATTCATGATTCATGATTCAATTCATGATTCATGATTCATTTCATGATTAATGATTCAATTCATGATTCATGATTCATGATTCGATTCATGATTCATGATTTAATTCATGATTCATGATTCATGATTCAATTCATGATTCATGATTCATGATTCGATTCATGATTCATGATTCAATTCATGATTCATGATTCATGATTCAATTCATGATTCATGATTCATGATTCGATTCATGATTCATGATTTAATTCATCATTCATGATTCATGATTCAATTCATGATTCATGATTCATGATTCGATTTATGATTCATGATTCAATTCATGATTCATGATTCATGATTCAATTCATGATTCGATTCATGATTCATGATTCAATTCATGAATAATGATTCAATTCATGATTCATGATTCATGATTCGATTTATAATTCATGATTCAATTCATGATTCATGATTGATGATTCAATTCATGATTCGATTCATGATTCATGATTCATGATTTATGATTCAATTCATGATTCATGATTCAATTCATGATTCATGATTTAATTATTGATTCATGATTCATGATTCAATTCATGTTTTATGATTTATGATTCGATTCATGATTCAATTCATGATTTATGATTTATGATTCAATTCATGATTCATGATTCATTTCATGATTTGATTCATGATTCATGAATCATGATTCGATTCATGATTCATGAATCATGATTCGATTTATGATTCATGATTAATGATTCAATTCATGATTCATGATTCATGATTCGATTCATGATTCATGATTAAATTCATGATTCATGATTTTTGATTCAATTCATGATTCATGATTTATTTCATGATTCATGATTCGATTCATGATTCATGATTCAATTCATGATTCAATTCATGATTTATTTCATGATTCATGATTCATGATTCATGATTCAATTCATGATTCAATTCATGATTTATGATTTAATTCATGATTCATGATTCAATTAACGATTCATGATTTTATGATTCGATTTATAATTCATGACTCAATTCATGATGCATGATTCAATTTGTGATTCATGATTCAATTCATGATTCGTGATTCATTTCATGATTCATTTCATGATTCATTTCATGATTCATTTCATGAATTATGATTCCTGATTCAATTCATGATTCATGATTCAATTCATGATTCATGATTCATTTCATGATTAATGATTCAATTCATGATTCATGATTCATGATTAGATTCATGATTCATGATTTAATTCATGATTCATGATTCAATTCATGATTCATGATTCATGATTCGATTCATGATTCATGATTCAATTCATGATTCATGATTCATGATTCAATTCATGATTCATGATTCATGATTCGATTCATGATTCATGATTTAATTCATGATTCATGATTCATGATTCAATTCATGATTCATGATTCGATTCATGATTCATGATTCAATTCATGATTCATGATTCATGATTCAATTCATGATTCGATTCATGATTCATGATTCAATTCATGAATAATGATTCAATTCATGATTCATGATTCATGATTCGATTTATGATTCATGATTCAATTCATGATTCATGATTGATGATTCAATTCATGATTCGATTCATGATTTATGATTCATGATTCGATTCATGATTTATGATTCATGATTCATGATTCAAGATTCAATTCATGATTCGATTCATGATTCATGATTCATGATTTATGATTCAATTCATGATTCATGATTCAATTCATGATTCATGATTCAATTCATGATTCATGATTTAATTATTGATTCATGATTCATGATTCAATTCATGTTTTATGATTTATGATTCGATTCATGATTCAATTCATGATTTATGATTTATGATTCAATTCATGATTCATGATTCATTTCATGATTCGATTCATGATTCATGATTAAATTCATGATTCATGATTCATTATTCAATTCATGATTCATGATTTATTTTATGATTCATGATTCGATTCATGATTCATGATTTAATTCATCATTCAATTCATAATTTATTTCATGATTCATGATTCGATTCATGATTCATGATTCATGATTCAATTCATGATTCAATTCATGATTTATGATTTAATTCATAATTCATGATTCAATTCACGATTCATGATTTTATGATTCGATTTATAATTCATGATTCAATTCATGATGCATGATTCAATTTGTGATTCATGATTCAATTCATGATTCATGATTCATTTCATGATTCGTTTCATGATTCATTTCATGATTCATTTCATGATTCATGATTCCTGATTCAATTCATGATTTATGATTCAATTCATGATTCATGATTCATTTCATGATTAATGATTCAATTCATTATTCAATTCATGATTCAATTTATGATTCATAATTCATGATTCAATTCATGATTCAATTCATGATTCATGATTCATGATTCAATTCATGATTCATGATTCATGATTCGATTCGTGATTCATGATTCATGATTCATGATTCAATTCATGATTCGTGATTCTGATTCATGATAAAATTCATGATTCATGATTCGATTCATGATTCATGATTCATGATTCATGATTCAATTCATGATTCATGATTCATGATTCATGATTTATGATTCATGATTCAATTCATGATTTGTGAGTCATGATTCATGATAAAATTCATGATTCATGATTCGATTTATGATTCATGATTCAATTCATGATTCATGATTCAATTCATGATTCCATTCATGATTCATGATAAAATTCATGATTCATGATTCGATTCATGATTCATGATTCATGATTCATGATTCGATTCAAGATTTATGGATCATGATTCGATTCATGATTCATGTTTCAATTTATGATTCAATTCTTGATTTAATTCATAATTGAATTCATGATTCATGATTTAATTCTTGATTCATGATTCATGATTCAATTCATGATTCGATTAATGATTCATGATTCGATTCATGATTCATGATTCAATTCATGATTCATGATTCATGATTCGATTCATGATTCATGATTCAATTCATGATTCATGATTCATGATTCAATTCATGATTCGATTCATGATTCATGATTCAATTCATGAATAATGATTCAATTCATGATTCATGATTCATGATTCGATTTATGATTCATGATTCAATTCATGATTCATGATTGATGATTCAATTCATGATTCGATTCATGATTTATGATTCATGATTCGATTCATGATTTATGATTCATGATTCATGATTCAATTCATGATTCGATTCATGATTCATGATTCATGATTTATGATTCAATTCATGATTCATGATTCAATTCATGATTCATGATTTAATTCTTGATTCATGATTCATGATTCAATTCATGTTTTATGATTTATGATTCGATTCATGATTCAATTCATGATTTATGATTTATGATTCAATTCATGATTCATAATTAATTTCATGATTCGATTCATGATTCATGATTTATGATTTAATTCATGATTCATGACTCATGATTTAATTCATGATTCGATTCATGATTCATGATTCATGATTCAATTCATGATTCATGATTCATGATTCGATTCATGATTCATGATTCAATTCTTGATTCATGATTCATGATTCGATTCATGATTCATGATTCGATTCATGATTCATGATTCAGTTCTTGATTCATGATTCATGATTCGATTCATGATTCATGACTAAATTCATGATTCATGATTTATGATTTATTTTATGATTCATGATTCGATTCATAATTCATGATTCAATTCATGATTCAATTCATATTTTATTTCATGATTCATGATTCGATTCATGATTCATGATTCATGATTCAATTCATGATTCAATTCATGATTTATGATTTAATTCATGATTCATGATTCAATTCACGATTCATGATTTTATGATTCGATTTATAATTCATGATTCAATTCATGATGCATGATTCAATTTGTGATTCATGATTCAATTCATGATTCATGATTCATTTCATGATTCATTTTAATGATTCATTTCATGATTCATTTCATGATTCATGATTCCTGATTCAATTCATGATTCCTGATTCAATTCATGATTCATGATTCAATTCATGATTCATGATTCATTTCATGATTAATGATTCAATTCATGATTCAATTCATGATTTAATTCATGATTCATGATTCATGATTCAATTCATGATTCATGATTCATGATTCGATTCATGATTCATGATTCAATTCATGATTCATGATTCATGATTCAATTCATGATTCGTGATTCATGATTGATGATAAA
Organism: Mixophyes fleayi; assembly: GCF_038048845.1. Lineage (NCBI taxonomy): Eukaryota > Metazoa > Chordata > Amphibia > Anura > Limnodynastidae > Mixophyes > Mixophyes fleayi. Next base: position 78,617 of record NW_027445941.1, read on the forward strand.
ATTCATGATTCATGATTCATGATTCATGATTCAATTCATGATTCATGATTCACGATTCATGATTTATGATTAATGATTCAATTCATGATTTATGATTCATGATTCATGATTCATGATTCAATTCATGATTCGATTCATGATTCATGATTCATGATTCAATTCATGATTCATGATTCAATTCATGATTCATGATTTAATTCTTGATTCATGATTCATGATTCAATTCATGTTTTATGATTTATGATTCGATTCATTATTCAATTCATGATTTATGATTTATGATTCAATTCATGATTCATGATTCATTTCATGATTCGATTCATGATTCATGAATCATGATTCGATTCATAATTCATGATTAAATTCATGATTCATGATTTATGATTTAATTCATGATTCATGACTCATGATTTAATTCATGATTTGATTCATGATTCATGATTCATGATTCAATTCATGATTCATGATTCATGATTCGATTCATGATTCATGATTCATGATTTATGATTCATGATTCAATTCATGATTTATGATTCATGATTCATGATTCATGATTCAATTCATGATTTGATTCATGATTCATGATTTATGATTCAATTCATGATTCATGATTCAATTCATGATTCATGATTTAATTCTTGATTCATGATTCATGATTCAATTCATGTGTTATGATTTATGATTCGATTCATGATTCAATTCATGATTAATGATTTATGATTCAATTCATGATTCATGATTCATTTCATGATTCGATTCATGATTCATGAATCATGATTCGATTCATAATTCATGATTAAATTCATGATTCATGATTTATGATTTAATTCATGATTCATGACTCATGATTTAATTCATGATTCGATTCATGATTCATGATTCATGATTCAATTCATGATTCATGATTCATGATTCAAATCATGATTTATGATTCAATTCTTGATTCATGATTCATGATTCGATTCATGATTCATGATTCAATTCTTGATTCATGATTCATGATTCGATTCATGATTCATGATTAAATTCATGATTCATGATTTATGATTCAATTCATGATTCATGATTTATTTCATGATTCATTTCATGATTCATTTCATGATTCATGATTCCTGATTCAATTCATGATTCATGATTCAATTCATGATTCATGATTCATTTCATGATTAATGATTCAATTCATGATTCAATTCATGATTCAATTTATGATTCATAATTCATGATTCAATTCATGATTCAATTCATGATTCATGATTCATGATTCAATTCATGATTCATGATTCATGATTCGATTCATGATTCATGATTCAATTCATGATTCATGATTCATGATTCAATTCATGATTCGTGATTCATGATTCATGATAAAATTCATGATTTATGATTCGATTCATGATTCATGATTCATGATTCAATTCATGATTCATGATTCACGATTCATGATTTATGATTCATGATTCAATTCATGATTCGTGAGTCATGATTCATGATAAAATTCATGATTCATGATTCGATTCATGATTCATGATTCATGATTCATGATTCAATTCATGATTCATGATTTAATTCTTGATTCATGATTCATGATTCAATTCTTGATTCGATTAATGATTCATGATTCGATTCATGATTCATGATTCATGATTCGATTCATGATTCATGATTCAATTCATGATTCATGATTCATGAATCAATTCATGATTCGATTCATGATTCATGACTCAATTCATGAATAATGATTCAAATCATGATTCATGATTCATGATTCGATTTATGATTCATGATTCAATTCATGATTCATGATTGATGATTCAATTCATGATTCGATTCATGATTTATGATTCATGATTCGATTCATGATTTATGATTCATGATTCAATTCATGATTCGTGAGTCATGATTCATGATAAAATTCATGATTCATGATTCGATTCATGATTCATGATTCATGATTCATGATTCAATTCATGATTCATGATTTAATTCTTGATTCATGATTCATGATTCAATTCTTGATTCGATTAATGATTCATGATTCGATTCATGATTCATGATTCATGATTCGATTCATGATTCATGATTCAATTTATGATTCATGATTCATGAATCAATTCATGATTCGATTCATGATTCATGACTCAATTCATGAATAATGATTCAAATCATGATTCATGATTCATGATTCGATTTATGATTCATGATTCAATTCATGATTCATGATTGATGATTCAATTCATGATTCGATTCATGATTTATGATTCATGATTCGATTCATGATTTATGATTCATGATTCATGATTCATGATTCAATTCATGATTCGTTTCATGATTCATGATTCATGATTTATGATTCAATTCATGATTCATGATTCAATTCATGATTCATGATTTAATCTTGATTCATGATCCATGATTCAATTCATGTTTTATTATTTATGATTCGATTCATGATTCAATTCATGATTTATGATTTATGATTCAATTCATGATTCATGATTCATTTCATGATTCGATTCATGATTCATGAATCATGATTCGATTCATAATTCATGATTAAATTCATGATTCATGATTTATGATTTAATTCATGATTCATGACTCATGATTTAATTCATGATTCGATTCATGATTCATGATTCATGATTCAATTCATGATTCATGATTCAATTCTTGATTCATGATTCATGATTCAATTCTTGATTCATGATTAATGATTCGATTCATGATTCATGATTAAATTCATGATTCATGATTTATGATTCAATTCATGATTCATGATTTATTTCATGATTCATGATTCGATTCATGATTCATGATTCAATTCATGATTCCATTCATAATTTATTTCATGATTCATGATTCGATTCATGATTCATGATTCATGATTCAATTCATGATTCAATTCATGATGCATGATTCAATTTGTGATTCATGATTCAATTCATGATTCATGATTTATTTCATGATTCATGATTCGATTCATGATTCCTGATTCAATTCATGATTCATGATTCAATTCATGGTTCATGATTCATTTCATGATTAATGATTCAATTCATGATTCAATTCATGATTCAATTTAAGATTCATAATTCATGATTCAATTCATGATTCAATTCATTATTCATGATTCATGATTCAATTCATGATTCGTGATTCATGATTCATGAAAAAATTCATGATTCATGATTCGATTCATGATTCATGATTCATGATTCATGATTCAATTCATGATTCATGATTCATGATTCATGATTTATGATTCATGATTCAATTCATGATTCGTGATTCGATTTATGATTCATGATTCAATTCATGATTCATGATTCAATTCATGATTCCATTCATGATTCATGATAAAATTCATGATTCATGATTCGATTCATGATTCATGATTCATGATTCATGATTCAATTCATGATTCATGATTTAATTCTTGATTCATGATTCATGATTCAATTCTTGATTCGATTAATGATTCATGATTCGATTCATGATTCATGATTCATGATTCGATTCATGATTCATGATTCAATTCATGATTCATGATTCATGAATCAATTCATGATTCGATTCATGATTCATGACTCAATTCATGAATAATGATTCAAATCATGATTCATGATTCATGATTCGATTTATGATTCATGATTCAATTCATGATTCATGATTGATGATTCAATTCATGATTCGATTCATGATTTATGATTCATGATTCGATTCATGATTTATGATTCATGATTCATGATTCATGATTCAATTCATGATTCGTTTCATGATTCATGATTCATGATTTATGATTCAATTCATGATTCATGATTCAATTCATGATTCATGATTTAATCTTGATTCATGATCCATGATTCAATTCATGTTTTATTATTTATGATTCGATTCATGATTCAATTCATGATTTATGATTTATGATTCAATTCATGATTCATGATTCATTTCATGATTCGATTCATGATTCATGAATCATGATTCGATTCATAATTCATGATTAAATTCATGATTCATGATTTATGATTTAATTCATGATTCATGACTCATGATTTAATTCATGATTCGATTCATGATTCATGATTCATGATTCAATTCATGAATTATGATTCATGATTCGATTCATGATTCATGATTCAATTCTTGATTCATGATTCATGATTCAATTCTTGATTCATGATTCATGATTCGATTCATGATTCATGATTAAATTCATGATTCATGATTTATGATTCAATTCATGATTCATGATTTATTTCATGATTCATGATTCGATTCATGATTCATGATTCAATTCATGATTCCATTCATAATTTATTTCATGATTCATGATTCGATTCATGATTCATGATTCATGATTCAATTCATGATTCAATTCATGATGCATGATTCAATTTGTGATTCATGATTCAATTCATGATTCATGATTTATTTCATGATTCATGATTCGATTCATGATTCCTGATTCAATTCATGATTCATGATTCAATTCATGGTTCATGATTCATTTCATGATTAATGATTCAATTCATGATTCATTTCATGATTCAATTTAAGATTCATAATTCATGATTCAATTCATGATTCAATTCATTATTCATGATTCATGATTCAATTCATGATTCGTGATTCATGATTCATGAAAAAATTCATGATTCATGATTCGATTCATGATTCATGATTCATGATTCATGATTCAATTCATGATTCATGATTCATGATTCATGATTTATGATTCATGATTCAATTCATGATTCGTGATTCGATTTATGATTCATGATTCAATTCATGATTCATGATTCCATTCATGATTCCATTCATGATTCATGATAAAATTCATGATTCATGATTCGATTCATGATTCAATTCATGATTTATGATTTATGATTCAATTCATGATTCATGATTTATGATTCAATTCATGATTCATGATTTAATTCTTGATTCATGATTCAATTCATGTTTTATGATTTATGATTCGATTCATGATTCAATTCATAATTTATTTCATGATTCATGATTCGATTCAAGATTTATGGATCATGATTCGATTCATGATTCATGTTTCAATTTATGATTCAATTCTTGATTTAATTCATAATTGAATTCATGATTCATTATTTAATTCTTGATTCATGATTCATGATTCAATTAATGATTCGATTAATGATTCATGATTCGATTCATGATTCATGATTCAATTCATGATTCATGATTCATGATTCGATTCATGATTCATTATTCAATTCATGATTCATGATTCATGATTCAATTCATGATTCGATTCATGATTCATGATTCAATTCATGAATAATGATTCAATTCATGATTCATGATTCATGATTCGATTTATGATTCATGATTTAATTCTTGATTCATGATTCATGATTCAATTCATAATTTGATTCATGATTCATGATTCATGATTTATGATTCAATTCATGATTCATGATTCAATTCATGATTCATGATTTAATTCTTGATTCATGATTCATGATTCAATTCATGTTTTATGATTTATGATTCGATTCATGATTCAATTCATGATTTATGATTTATGATTCAATTCATGATTCATAATTCATTTCATGATTCGATTCATGATTCATGAATCATGATTCGATTCATAATTCATGATTAAATTCATGATTCATGATTTATGATTTAATTCATGATTCATGACTCATGATTTAATTCATGATTCGATTCATGATTCATGATTCATGATTCAATTCATGAATTATGATTCATGATTCGATTCATGATTCATGATTCAATTCTTGATTCATGATTCATGATTCAATTCTTGATTCATGATTCATGATTCGATTCATGATTCATGATTAAATTCATGATTCATGATTTATGATTCAATTCATGATTCATGATTTATTTCATGATTCATGATTCGATTCATGATTCATGATTCAATTCATGATTCCATTCATAATTTATTTCATGATTCATGATTCGATTCATGATTCATGATTCATGATTCAATTCATGATTCAATTCATGATGCATGATTCAATTTGTGATTCATGATTCAATTCATGATTCATGATTTATTTCATGATTCATGATTCGATTCATGATTCCTGATTCAATTCATGATTCATGATTCAATTCATGGTTCATGATTCATTTCATGATTAATGATTCAATTCATGATTCAATTCATGATTCAATTTAAGATTCATAATTCATGATTCAATTCATGATTCAATTCATTATTCATGATTCATGATTCAATTCATGATTCGTGATTCATGATTCATGAAAAAATTCATGATTCATGATTCGATTCATGATTCATGATTCATGATTCATGATTCAATTCATGATTCATGATTCATGATTCATGATTTATGATTCATGATTCAATTCATGATTCGTGATTCGATTTATGATTCATGATTCAATTCATGATTCATGATTCCATTCATGATTCCATTCATGATTCATGATAAAATTCATGATTCATGATTCGATTCATGATTCAATTCATGATTTATGATTTATGATTCAATTCATGATTCATGATTTATGATTCAATTCATGATTCATGATTTAATTCTTGATTCATGATTCAATTCATGTTTTATGATTTATGATTCGATTCATGATTCAATTCATAATTTATTTCATGATTCATGATTCGATTCAAGATTTATGGATCATGATTCGATTCATGATTCATGTTTCAATTTATGATTCAATTCTTGATTTAATTCATAATTGAATTCATGATTCATTATTTAATTCTTGATTCATGATTCATGATTCAATTAATGATTCGATTAATGATTCATGATTCGATTCATGATTCATGATTCAATTCATGATTCATGATTCATGATTCGATTCATGATTCATTATTCAATTCATGATTCATGATTCATGATTCAATTCATGATTCGATTCATGATTCATGATTCAATTCATGAATAATGATTCAATTCATGATTCATGATTCATGATTCGATTTATGATTCATGATTTAATTCTTGATTCATGATTCATGATTCAATTCATGATTTGATTCATGATTCATGATTCATGATTTATGATTCAATTCATGATTCATGATTCAATTCATGATTCATGATTTAATTCTTGATTCATGATTCATGATTCAATTCATGTTTTATGATTTATGATTCGATTCATGATTCAATTCATGATTTATGATTTATGATTCAATTCATGATTCATAATTCATTTCATGATTCGATTCATGATTCATGAATCATGATTCGATTCATAATTCATGATTAAATTCATGATTCATGATTTATGATTTAATTCATGATTCATGATTCATGATTCAATTCATGATTCATGATTCATGATTCGATTCATGATTCATGATTCAATTCTTGATTCATGATTCATGATTCGATTCATGATTCATGATTCAATTCTTGATTCATGATTCATGATTCGATTCATGATTCATGATTAAATTCATGATTCATGATTTATGATTCAATTCATGATTCATGATTCAATTCATGATTCAATTCATAATTTATTTCATGATTCATGATTCATGATTCATAATTCAATTCATGATTCAATTCATGATTTATGATTTAATTCATGATTCATGATTCAATTCACGATTCATGATTTTATGATTCGATTTATAATTCATGACTCAATTCATGATGCATGATTCAATTTGTGATTCATGATTCAATTCATGATTCGTGATTCATTTCATGATTCATTTCATGATTCATTTCATGATTCATTTCATGATTCATGATTCCTGATTCAATTCATGATTCATGATTCAATTCATGATTCATGATTCATTTCATGATTAATGATTCAATTCATGATTCATGATTCATGATTCGATTCATGATTCATGATTTAATTCATGATTCATGATTGATGATTCAATTCATGATTCGATTCATGATTTATGATTCATGATTCGATTCATGATTTATGATTCATGATTCATGATTCATGATTCAATTCATGATTCGATTCATGATTCATGATTCATGATTTATGATTCAATTCATGATTCATGATTCAATTCATGATTCATGATTTAATTCTTGATTCATGATTCATGATTCAATTCATGTTTTATGATTTATGATTCGATTCATGATTCAATTCATGATTTATGATTTATGATTCAATTCATGATTCATGATTCATTTCATGATTCGATTCATGATTCATGAATCATGATTCGATTCATGATTCATGAATCATGATTCGATTCATAATTCATGATTAAATTCATAATTCATGATTTATGATTTAATTCATGATTCATGACTCATGATTTAATTCATGATTCGATTCATGATTCATGATTCATGATTCAATTCATGATTCATGATTCGATTCATGATTCATGATTCAATTCTTGATTCATGATTCATGATTCGATTCATGATTCATGATTCAATTCTTGATTCATGATTCATGATTCGATTCATGATTCATGATTAAAATCATGATTCATGATTTATGATTCAATTCATGATTCATGATTTATTTCATGATTCATGATTCGATTCATGATTCATGATTCAATTCATAATTCAATTCATAATTTATTTCATGATTCATGATTCGATTCATGATTCATGATTCATGATTCAATTCATGATTCAATTCATGATTTATGATTTAATTCATGATTCATGATTCAATTCACGATTCATGATTTTATGATTCGATTTATAATTCATGATTCAATTCATGATGCATGATTCAATTTGTGATTCATGATTCAATTCATGATTCATGATTCATTTCATGATTCATTTCATGATTCATTTCATGATTCATTTCATGATTCATGATTCCTGATTCAATTTATGATTCATGATTCAATTCATGATTCATGATTCATTTCATGATTAATGATTCAATTCATGATTCAATTCATGATTCAATTTATGATTCATAATTCATGATTCAATTCATGATTCAATTCATGATTCATGATTCATGATTCAAATTATGATTCATGATTCATGATTTGATTCATGATTCAATTCATGATTCATGATTCATGATTCAATTCATGATTCGTGATTCATGATTCATGATAAAATTCATGATTCATGATTCGATTCATGATTCATGATTCATGATTCATGATTCAATTCATGATTCATGATTCATGATTCATGATTTATGATTCATGATTCAATTCATGATTTATGATTCATGATACATGATTCATGATTCGATTCATGATTCATGATTAATGATTTATGATTCAATTCATGATTCATGATTCAATTCATGATTCATGATTTAATTCTTGATTCATGATTCATGATTCAATTCATGTTTTATGATTTATGATTCGATTCATGATTCAATTTATGATTTATGATTTAAGATTCAATTCATGATTCATGATTCATTTCATGATTTGATTCATAATTCATGATTAAATTCATGATTCATGATTTATGATTTAATTCATGATTCATGACTCATGATTTAATTCATGATTCGATTCATGATTCATGATTCATGATTCAATTCATGATTCATGATTCGATTCATGATTCATGATTCAATTCTTGATTCATGATTCATGATTCGATTCTTGATTCATGATTCATGATTCGATTCATGATTCATGATTCAATTCTTGATTCATGATTCATGATTCGATTCATGATATATGATTAAATTCATGATTCATGATTCATGATTCAATTCATGATTCATGATTTATTTCATGATTCATGATTCGATTCATGATTCATGATTCAATTCATCATTCAATTCATAATTTATTTCATGATTCGATTCATGATTCATGATTCAATTCATGATTCGTGATTCTGATTCATGATAAAATTCATGATTCATGATTCGATTCATGATTCATGATTCATGATTCATGATTCAATTCATGATTCATGATTCATGATTTATGATTCATGATTCAATTCATGATTCATGAGTCATGATTCATGATAAAATTCATGATTCATGATTCGATACATGATTCATGATTCATGATTCAATTCATGATTCATGATTCGATTTATGATTCATGATTCAATTCATGATTCATGATTCAATTCATTATTCCATTCATGATTCATGATAAAATTCATGATTCATGATTCGATTCATGATTCATGATTCATGATTCGATTCATGATTCATGATTCATGATTCGATTCAAGATTTATGGATCATGATTCGATTCATGATTCATGTTTCAATTTATGATTCAATTCTTGATTTAATTCATAATTGAATTCATGATTCATGATTTAATTCTTGATTCATGATTCATGATTCAATTCATGATTCGATTAATGATTCATGATTCGATTCATGATTCATGATTCAATTCATGATTCATGATTCATGATTCGATTCATGATTCATGATTCAATTCATGATTCATGATTCATGATTCAATTCATGATTCGATTCATGATTCATGATTCAATTCATGAATAATGATTCGATTCATGATTCATGATTCGATTTATGATTCATGATTCAATTCATGATTCATGATTGATGATTCAATTCATGATTCGATTCATGATTTATGATTCATGATTCGATTCATGATTTATGATTCATGATTCATGATTCATGATTCAATTCATGATTCGATTCATGATTCATGATTTATGATTCAATTCATGATTCATGATTCAATTCATAATTCATGATTTAATTCTTGATTCATGATTCGATTCATGATTCATGATTCAATTCTTGATTCATGATTCATGATTCGATTCATGATTCATGATTAAATTCATGATTCATGATTTATGATTCAATTCATGATTCATGATTTATTTCATGATTCATGATTCAATTCATGATTCAATTCATGATTTATGATTCAATTCATGATTCAATTCATGATTTATGATTTAATTCATGATTCATGATTCAATTCACGATTCATGATTTTATGATTCGATTTATAATTCATGATTCAATTCATGATGCATGATTCAATTTGTGATTCATGATTCAATTCATGATTCATGATTCATTTCATGATTCATTTCATAATTCATGATTCCTGATTCAATTCATGATTCATGATTCAATTCATGATTCATGATTCATTTCATGATTAATGATTCAATTCATGATTCAATCCATGATTCAATTTATGATTCATGATTCATGATTCATTCATGATTCATTTCATGATTCATTTCATGATTCATTATTCCTGATTCAATTCATGATTCATGATTCAATTCATGATTCATGATTCATTTCATGATTAATGATTCAATTCATGATTCAATTCATGATTCAATTTATGATTCATAATTCATGATTCAATTCATGATTCAATTCATGATTCATGATTCATGATTCAATTCATGATTCATGATTCATGATTCGATTCATGATTCATGATTCAATTCATGATTCATGATTCATGATTCAATTCATGATTCGTGATTCATGATTCATGATAAAATTCATGATTCATGATTCGATTCATGATTCATGATTCATGATTCATGATTCAATTCATGATTCATGATTCATGATTCATGATTTATGATTCATGATTCAATTCATGATTCGTGAGTCATGATTCATGATAAAATTCATGATTCATGATTCGATTCATGATTCATGATTTATGATTCAATTCATGATTCATGATTCAATTCATAATTCATGATTTAATTCTTGATTCATGATTCGATTCATGATTCATGATTCAATTCTTGATTCATGATTCATGATTCGATTCATGATTCATGATTAAATTCATGATTCATGATTTATGATTCAATTCATGATTCATGATTTATTTCATGACTCATGATTCAATTCACGATTCATGATTTTATGATTCGATTTATAATTCATGATTCAATTCATGATGCATGATTCAATTTATGATTCATGATTCAATTCATGATTCATGATTCATTTCATGATTCATTTCATGATTCATGATTCCTGATTCAATTCATGATTCATGATTCAATTCATGATTCATGATTCATTTCATGATTAATGATTCAATTCATGATTCAATTCATGATTCAATTTATGATTCATGATTCATGATTCATTTCATGATTCATTTCATGATTCATTTCATGATTCATGATTCCTGATTCAATTCATGATTCATGATTCAATTCATGATTCATGATTCATTTCATGATTAATGATTCAATTCATGATTCAATTCATGATTCAATTTATGATTCATAATTCATGATTCAATTCATGATTCAATTCATGATTCATGATTCATGATTCAATTCATGATTCATGATTCATGATTCGATTCATGATTCATGATTCAATTCATGATTCATGATTCATGATTCAATTCATGATTCGTGATTCATGATTCATGATAAAATTCATGATTCATGATTCGATTCATGATTCATGATTCATGATTCATGATTCAATTCATGATTCATGATTCATGATTCATGATAAAATTCATGATTCATGATTCGATTCATGATTCATGATTTAATTCATGATTCATGATTCGATTTATGATTCATGATTCAATTCATGATTCATGATTCAATTCATGATTCCGTTCATGATTCATGATAAAATTCATGATTCATGATTCGATTCATGATTCATGATTCATGATTCGATTCAAGATTTATGGATCATGATTCGATTCATGATTCATTTTTCAATTTATGATTCAATTCTTGATTTAATTCATAATTGAATTCATGATTCATGATTTAATTCTTGATTCATGATTCATGATTCAATTCATGATTCGATTAATGATTCATGATTCGATTCATGATTCATGATTCATGATTCGATTCATGATTCATGATTCAATTCATGATTCATGATTCATGATTCAATTCATGAATAATGATTCAATTCATGATTCATGATTCATGATTCGATTTATGATTGATGATTCAATTCATGATTCATGATTGATGATTCAATTCATGATTCGATTCATGATTTATGATTCATGATTCGATTCATGATTTATGATTCATGATTCATGATTCATGATTCAATTCATGATTCTTTTCAGAATTCATGATTCATGATTTATGATTCAATTCATGATTCATGATTCAATTCATGATTCATGATTTAATTCTTGATTCATGATCCATGATTCAATTCATGTTTTATGATTTATGATTCGATTCATGATTCAATTCATGATTTATGATTTATGATTCAATTCATGATTCATGATTCATTTCATGATTCGATTCATGATTCATGAATCATGATTTGATTCATAATTCATGATTAAATTCATGATTCATGATTTATGATTTAATTCATGATTCATGACTCATGATTTAATTCATGATTCGATTCATGATTCATGATTCATGATTCAATTCATGATTCATGATTCATGATTCAATTCATGATTCATGATTCATGATTCAATTCATGATTCATGATTCAATTCTTGATTCATGATTCATGATTGAATTCTTGATTCATGATTCATGATTCGATTCATGACCATGATTAAATTCATGATTCATGATTTATTTCATGATTCATGATTCGATTCATGATTCATGATTAAATTCATGATTCAATTCATAATTTATTTCATGATTCATGATTCGATTCATGATTCATGATTCATGATTCAATTCATGATTCAATTCATGATTTATGATTTAATTCATGATTCATGATTCAATTCACGATTCATGATTTTATGATTCGATTTATAATTCATGATTCAATTCATGATGCATGATTCAATTTGTGATTCATGATTCAATTCATGATTCATGATTCATTTCATGATTCATTTCATGATTCATGATTCCTGATTCAATTCATGATTCATGATTCAATTCATGATTCATGATTCATTTCATGATTAATGATTCAATTCATGATTCAATTCATGATTCAATTTATGATTCATGATTCATGATTCATTTCATGATTCATTTCATGATTCATTTCATGATTCATGATTCCTGATTCAATTCATGATTCATGATTCAATTCATGATTCATGATTCATTTCATGATTAATGATTCAATTCATGATTCAATTCATGATTCAATTTATGATTCATAATTCATGATTCAATTCATGATTCAATTCATGATTCATGATTCATGATTCAATTCATGATTCATGATTCATGATTCGATTCATGATTCATGATTCAATTCATGATTCATGATTCATGATTCAATTCATGATTCGTGATTCATGATTCATGATAAAATTCATGATTCATGATTCGATTCATGATTCATGATTCATGATTCATGATTCAATTCATGATTCATGATTCATGATTCATGATTTATGATTCATGATTCAATTCATGATTCGTGAGTCATGATTCATGATAAAATTCATGATTCATGATTCGATTCATGATTCATGATTTATGATTCAATTCATGATTCATGATTCAATTCATAATTCATGATTTAATTCTTGATTCATGATTCGATTCATGATTCATGATTCAATTCTTGATTCATGATTCATGATTCGATTCATGATTCATGATTAAATTCATGATTCATGATTTATGATTCAATTCATGATTCATGATTTATTTCATGATTCATGATTCAATTCACGATTCATGATTTTATGATTCGATTTATAATTCATGATTCAATTCATGATGCATGATTCAATTTGTGATTCATGATTCAATTCATGATTCATGATTCATTTCATGATTCATTTCATGATTCATGATTCCTGATTCAATTCATGATTCATGATTCAATTCATTATTCATGATTCATTTCATGATTAATGATTCAATTCATGATTCAATTCATGATTCAATTTATGATTCATGATTCATGATTCATTTCATGATTCATTTCATGATTCATTTCATGATTCATGATTCCTGATTCAATTCATGATTCATGATTCAATTCATGATTCATGATTCATTTCATGATTAATGATTCAATTCATGATTCAATTCATGATTCAATTTATGATTCATAATTCATGATTCAATTCATGATTCAATTCATGATTCATGATTCAATTCATGATTCATGATTCATGATTCGATTCATGATTCATGATTCAATTCATGATTCATGATTCATGATTCAATTCATGATTCGTGATTCATGATTCATGATAAAATTCATGATTCATGATTCGATTCATGATTCATGATTCATGATTCATGATTCAATTCATGATTCATGATTCATGATTCATGATAAAATTCATGATTCATGATTCGATTCATGATTCATGATTTAATTCATGATTCATGATTCGATTTATGATTCATGATTCAATTCATGATTCATGATTCAATTCATGATTCCGTTCATGATTCATGATAAAATTCATGATTCATGATTCGATTCATGATTCATGATTCATGATTCGATTCAAGATTTATGGATCATGATTCGATTCATGATTCATTTTTCAATTTATGATTCAATTCTTGATTTAATTCATAATTGAATTCATGATTCATGATTTAATTCTTGATTCATGATTCATGATTCAATTCATGATTCGATTAATGATCATGATTCGATTCATGATTCATGATTCATGATTCGATTCATGATTCATGATTCAATTCATGATTCATGATTCATGATTCAATTCATGAATAATGATTCAATTCATGATTCATGATTCATGATTCGATTTATGATTGATGATTCAATTCATGATTCATGATTGATGATTCAATTCATGATTCGATTCATGATTTATGATTCATGATTCGATTCATGATTTATGATTCATGATTCATGATTCATGATTCAATTCATGATTCTTTTCAGAATTCATGATTCATGATTTATGATTCAATTCATGATTCATGATTCAATTCATGATTCATGATTTAATTCTTGATTCATGATCCATGATTCAATTCATGTTTTATGATTTATGATTCCGATTCATGATTCAATTCATGATTTATGATTTATGATTCAATTCATGATTCATGATTCATTTCATGATTCGATTCATGATTCATGAATCATGATTTGATTCATAATTCATGATTAAATTCATGATTCATGATTTATGATTTAATTCATGATTCATGACTCATGATTTAATTCATGATTCGATTCATGATTCATGATTCATGATTCAATTCATGATTCATGATTCATGATTCAATTCATGATTCATGATTCATGATTCAATTCATGATTCATGATTCAATTCTTGATCATGATTCATGATTGAATTCTTGATTCATGATTCATGATTCGATTCATGACCATGATTAAATTCATGATTCATGATTTATTTCATGATTCATGATTCGATTCATGATTCATGATTCAATTCATGATTCAATTCATAATTTATTTCATGATTCATGATTCGATTCATGATTCATGATTCATGATTCAATTCATGATTCAATTCATGATTTATGATTTAATTCATGATTCATGATTCATTCACGATTCATGATTTTATGATTCGATTTATAATTCATGATTCAATTCATGATGCATGATTCAATTTGTGATTCATGATTCAATTTCATGATTCATGATTCATTTCATGATTCATTTCATGATTCATGATTCCTGATTCAATTCATGATTCATGATTCAATTCATGGTTCATGATTCATTTCATGATTAATGATTCAATTCATGATTCAATTCATGATTCAATTTAAGATTCATAATTCATGATTCAATTCATGATTCAATTCATGATTCGTGATTCATGATTCAAGAAAAAATTCATGATTCATGATTCGATTCATGATTCATGATTCATGATTCATGATTCATGATTTATGATTCATGATTCAATTCATGATTCGTGATTCGATTTATGATTCATGATTCAATTCATGATTCATGATTCCATTCATGATTCCATTCATGATTCATGATAAAATTCATGATTCATGATTCGATTCATGATTCAATTCATGATTTATGATTTATGATTCAATTCATGATTCATGATTTATGATTCAATTCATGATTCATGATTTAATTCTTGATTCATGATTTATGATTCAATTCATGTTTTATGATTTATGATTCGATTCATGATTCAATTCATAATTTATTTCATGATTCATGATTCGATTCAAGATTTATGGATCATGATTCGATTCATGATTCATGTTTCAATTTATGATTCAATTCTTGATTTAATTCATAATTGAATTCATGATTCATTATTTAATTCTTGATTCATGATTCATGATTCAATTAATGATTTGATTAATGATTCATGATTCGATTCATGATTCATGATTCAATTCATGATTCATGATTCATGATTCGATTCATGATTCATTATTCAATTCATGATTCATGATTCATGATTCAATTCATGATTCGATTCATGATTCATGATTCAATTCATGAATAATGATTCAATCATGATTCATGATTCATGATTCGATTTATGATTCATGATTCAATTCATGATTCATGATTGATGATTCAATTCATGATTCGATTCATGATTTATGATTCATGATTCGATTCATGATTTATGATTCATGATTCATGATTCATGATTCAATTCATGATTCGATTCATGATTCATGATTCATGATTTATGATTCAATTCATGATTCATGATTCAATTCATGATTCATGATTTAATTCTTGATTCATGATTCATGATTCAATTCATGTTTTATGATTTATGATTTGATTCATGATTCAATTCATGATTTATGATTTATGATTCAATTCATGATTCATAATTCATTTCATGATTCGATTCATGATTCATGAATTATGATTAGATTCATAATTCATGATTAAATTCATGATTCATGATTTATGATTTAATTCATGATTCATGACTCATGATTTAATTCATGATTCGATTCATGATTCATGATTCCTGATTCAATTAATGATTCATGATTCATGATTCGATTCATGATTCATGATTCAATTCTTGATTCATGATTCATGATTCGATTCATGATTCATGATTCAATTCTTGATTCATGATTCATGATTCGATTCATGATTCATGATTAAAATTATGATTCATGATTTATGATTCAATTCATGATTCATGATTCAATTCATGATTCAATTCATAATTTATTTCATGATTCATGATTCATGATTCATGATTCAATTCATGATTCAATTCATGATTCATGATTTTATGATTCGATTTATAATTCATGACTCAATTCATGATGCATGATTCAATTTGTGATTCATGATTCAATTCATGATTCGTGATTCATTTCATGATTCATTTCATGATTCAATTAATGATTCATTTCATGATTCATGATTCCTGATTCAATTCATGATTCATGATTCAATTCATGATTCATGATTCATTTCATGATTAATGATTCAATTCATGATTCATGATTCATGATTCGATTCATGATTCATGATTTAATTCATGATTCATGATTGATGATTCAATTCATGATTCGATTCATGATTTATGATTCATGATTCGATTCATGATTTATGATTCATGATTCATGATTCATGATTCAATTCATGATTCAATTCATGATTCATGATTCATGATTTATGATTCAATTCATGATAAATGATTCAATTCATGATTCATGATTTAATTCTTGATTCATGATTCAATTCATGTTTTATGATTTATGATTCGATTCATGATTCAATTCATGATTTATGATTTATGATTCAATTTATGATTCATGATTCAATTCACGATTCATGATTTTATGATTCGATTTATAATTCATGATTCAATTCATGATGCATGATTCAATTTGTGATTCATGATTCAATTCATGATTCATGATTCATTTCATGATTCATGATTCCTGATTCAATTCATGATTCATGATTCAATTCATGGTTCATGATTCATTTCATGATTAATGATTAAATTCATGATTCAATTCATGATTCAATTTATGATTCATAATTCATGATTCAATTCATGATTCAATTCATGATTCATGATTCATGATTCAATTCATGATTCGTGATTCATGATTCATGAAAAAATTCATGATTCATGATTCGATTCATGATTCATGATTCAATTCAAGATGCATGATTCAATTCGTGATTCATGATTCAATTTATGATTGATGATTCATTTCATGATTCATTTCATGATTCCTGATTCAATTCATGATTCATTATTCAATTCATGATTCATGATTCATTTAATGATTCAATTCATGATTCGATTCATGATTCATGATTCAATTCATGATTCATGATTCGATTTATGATTCATGATTCAATTCTTGATTCATGATTCATGATTCGATTCATGATTCATGATTAAGTTCATGGTTCATGAATCTTGATTCAATTCATGATTTATTTCATGATTCATGATTCAATTTAAAAATTCAATTCATGGTTCATAAATCTTGATTCAATTCATGATTTATTTCATGATTCATGATTCAATTCATGATTCAATTTATGAATCATGATTCATGATTCAATTCATGATTCATGATTCATTTAATGATTCATGATTCCTGATTAAATCATGATTCATGATTCAATTCATGATTCAATTTATGATTTATAATTCAGGATTCAATTAATGATTCAATTCATGATTCATGATTCAATTCATGATTCATAATTCAATTCATGATTCATGATTCATGATTCGATTCATGATTTATGACTCAATTCATGATTCATGATTCAATTCATAATTCATGATTAATGATTCATGATTCAATTCATGATTCATGATTCGATTCATGATTCATGATTCATGATTCAATTCATGATTCATGATTCAATTCATGATTTATAATTCAATTCATGATTCATGATTCGATTCATGATTCATGATTCATGATTCAATTCATGATACATGATTCAATTCATGATTCATGATTCGATTCATGATTCATGATTCAATTCATGATTCATGATTCAATTTATGATTCGATTCATGATTCATGATTCAATTCATGATTCATGATTCAATTCATGATTTATAATTCAATTCATGATTCATGATTCATGATTCAATTCATGATTCATGATTCGATTCATGATTAATGATTCATGATTTGATTCATGATTCATGATTCAATTCATGATTCATGAATCATGATTCAATTCATGATTCATGATTCAATTCATGATTCGATTCATGATTCATGATTCGATTCATCATTCATGATTCAGTTAATGATTCAGGATTCATGATTCGATTCATGATTCATGATTCAATTCATGATTCATGATTCAATTCATGATTCGATTCATGATTCATGATTCAATTCATGATTCATGATTCAATTCATGATTCATGATTTGATTTATGATTCATGATTCAATTCATGATTCATGATTGATGATTTAATTCATGATTCGATTCATGATTTATGATTCGTGATTCATGATTCATGATTCAATTCATGATTCGATTCATGATTCATGATTCATGATTTATGATTCAATTCATGATTCATGATTCAATTCATGATTCATGATTCAATTCTTGATTCATGATTCATGATTCATTTCATGTTTTATGATTCATAATTCGATTCATGATTCAATTCATGATTTATGATTTATGATTCAATTCATGATTCATGATTCATTTCATGATTCAATTCATTATTCATGATTCCTGATTCAATTCATGATTTATGATTCATTTCATGATTCATGATTCAATTCATGATTAATGATTCATGATTCAATTCATGATTCATGATTCAATTCATGATTCATGATTTATGATTCCTTTCATGATTCATGATTCATGATTCGAGTCATGATTCATGATTCATTTCATGATTCATTTCATGATTCATGATTCGATTCATGATTCATGATTCAATTCATGATTCATGATTCATGATTCAATTCATGATTCGATTCATGATTCATGATTCATGATTCATGATTCAATTCATGATTCATGATTCATGATTCGATTTATGATTAATGATTCAATTCATGATTCAATTCATGATTCCATTCATGATTCATGATTTTATTCAAGATTTATGGATCATGATTCGATTCATGATTCATGGATCATGATTCGATTCATGATTCATGTTTCAATTTATGATTCAATTCTTGATTTAATTCATAATTGAATTCATGATTCATGATTTAATTCTTGATTCATGATTCATGATTCAATTCATGATTCATAATTCAATTCATGATTCGATTCATGATTCATGATTCGATTCATGATTCATGATTCAATTCATGATTCATGATTCGATTCATGATTCATGATTCATGATTCGATTCATGATTCATGATTCAATTCATGATTCATGATTCAATTCATGATTTATAATTCAATTCATGATTCATGATTCATGATTCAATTCATGATTCATGATTCATGATTCGATTCATGATTAATGATTCATGATTCGATTCATGATTCATGATTCAATTCATGATTCATGAATCATGATTCAATTCATGATTCATGATTCAATTCATGATTCGATTCATGATTCATGATTCAATTCATGATTCATGATTCATGATTCAATTCATGATTCGATTCATGATTCATGATTCAATTCATGATTCATGATTCAATTCAGGATTCATGATTCAATTCATGATTCATGATTCATGATTCGATTCATGATTCATGATTCAATTCATGATTCATGATTCAATTCATGATTTATAATTCAATTCATGATTCATGATTCATGATTCAATTCATGATTCATGATTCATGATTCGATTCATGATTAATGATTCATGATTCGATTCATGATTCATGATTCAATTCATGATTCATGAATCATGATTCAATTCATGATTCATGATTCAATTCATGATTCGATTCATGATTCATGATTCGATTCATCATTCATGATTCAGTTAATGACTCATGATTCATGATTCGATTCATGATTCATGATTCAATTCATGATTCATGATTCAATTCATGATTCGATTCATGATTCATGATTCAATTCATGATTCATGATTCAATTCATGATTCATGATTCATGATTTGATTTATGATTCATGATTCAATTCATGATTCATGATTGATGATTTAATTCATGATTCGATTCATGATTTATGATTCGTGATTCATGATTCATGATTCAATTCATGATTCGATTCATGATTCATGATTCATGATTTATGATTCAATTCATGATTCATGATTCAATTCATGATTCATGATTCAATTCTTGATTCATGATTCATGATTCATTTCATGTTTTATGATTCATGATTCGATTCATGATTCAATTCATGATTTATGATTTATGATTCAATTCATGATTCATGATTCATTTCATGATTCAATTCATTATTCATGATTCCTGATTCAATTCATGATTTATGATTCATTTCATGATTCATTTCATGATTCATGATTCAATTCATGATTAATGATTCATGATTCAATTCATGATTCATGATTCAATTCATGATTCATGATTTATGATTCCTTTCATGATTCATGATTCATGATTCGAGTCATGATTCATGATTCATTTCATGATTCATTTCATGATTCATGATTCGATTCATGATTCATGATTCAATTCATGATTCATGATTCATGATTCAATTCATGATTCGATTCATGATTCATGATTCATGATTCATGATTCAATTCATGATTCATGATTCGATTTATGATTAATGATTCAATTCATGATTCAATTCATGATTCCATTCATGATTCATGATTTGATTCAAGATTTATGGATCATGATTCGATTCATGATTCATGGATCATGATTCGATTCATGATTCATGTTTCAATTTATGATTCAATTCTTGATTTAATTCATAATTGAATTCATGATTCATGATTTAATTCTTGATTCATGATTCATGATTCAATTCATGATTCATAATTCAATTCATGATTCGATTCATGATTCATGATTCAATTTATGATTCATGATTCATGTTTCAATTCATGATTCAATTCATGATTCATGATTCATGATTCATGATTCATGATTCAATTCATAATTCATGATTCATGATTCATC
The DNA here is from genome assembly GCF_038048845.1 of Mixophyes fleayi. Lineage (NCBI taxonomy): Eukaryota > Metazoa > Chordata > Amphibia > Anura > Limnodynastidae > Mixophyes > Mixophyes fleayi. Next base: position 101,605 of record NW_027445941.1, read on the forward strand.
ATTCAATTCATGATTCATTATTCATGATTCGATTCATGATTCATGATTCAATTCATGATTCATGATTCGATTTATGATTCATGATTCATGATTCATCATTCAATTCATGATTCATGATTTGATTCATGATTCATAATTCATGATTCAATTCATGATTCATGATTCATGATTTGATTCATGATTCTTGATTCATGATTTATGATTCAATTCATGATTCATGATTCAATTCATGATTCATGATTCAATTCTTAATTCATGATTCATGATTCAATTCATGTTTTATGATTCATGATTCGATTCATGATTCAATTCATGATTTATGATTTATGATTCAATTCATGATTCATGATTCATTTCATGATTCAATTCATGATTCATGATTCCTGATTCAATTCATGATTTATGATTCATTTCATAATTCATTTCATGATTCATGATTCGATTCATGATTCATGATTCAATTCATGATTTATGATTTTTGATTCAATTCATGATTCATGATTTGAGTCATGATTCATGATTCATTTCATGATTCATTTCATGATTCATGATTCGATTCATGATTCATGATTCAATTCATGATTCATGATTCATGATTCAATTCATGATTCGATTCATGATTCATGATTCGATTCATGATTCATGATTAAATTCATGATTCAAATCATGATTCATGATTAAATTCATGATTCGATACATGATTCATGATTAATGATTTGATTCATGATTCAATTCAGGATTCATGATTCATTTCATTATTCGATTCATGATTCATGATTCATGATTCGATTCCTAATTCATGATTAAATTCATGATTCATGATTTATGATTCAATTCATGATTCATGATTCATTATTCAATTCATGATTCGATTCATGATTCATGATTCATGATTTAATACATGATTCATGATTCATGATTCGATTCATGATTCATGATTCAATTCATGATTCAATTCAAGATTCAATTCATGATTTATGATTTAATTCATGATTCATGATTCAATTCATGATTCATGATTTTATGATTCGATTTATTATTCATGATTCAATTCATGATGCATTATTCAATTTGTGATTCATGATTCATTTCATGATTCATATCATGATTCATGATTCCTGATTCAATTCATGATTCATGATTCAATTCATGATTCATGATTCAATTCATGATTCAATTTATGATTCAATTCATGATTCATGATTTATGATTCGATTCATGATTCATGATTTAATTCATGATTCATGATTTAATTCATGATTCATGATTCATGATTCAATTCATGATTCGTGATTCATGATTCATGATTCAATTCATGATTCATGATTCGATTCATGATTCATGATTCAATTCATGATTCATGACTCAATTCATGATTCATGATTCAATTCATGATTCGATTCATGATTCTCAATTCATGATTCATGATTCGATTCATGATTTATGGATCACGATTCGATTCATGATTCATGGATCATGATTCGATTCATCATCATTTATGTTTCAATTTATGATTCAATTCTTGATTCAATTCATAACTCAATTCATGATTCATGATTTAATTCTTGATTCATGATTCATGATTCAATGCATGATTCATGATTCATGATTCGATTTATGATTCATGATTCAATTCATGATTCATGATTTAATTTGTGATTCATTATTCAATTCATGATTCATGATTTAATTCATGATTCATGATTCATTTCATGATTCATTTCATGATTTATGATTCCTAATTCAATTCATGATTCATGATTCAATTCATGATTCATGATTCAATTCATGATTCATAATTCATGATTCAATTCATGATTCATGATTCATGGTTCATGATTCATGATTCATGATTCATGATTCATGATTCATGATTCGATTCATGATTCATGATTTATGATTCATGATTTATGATTCATGATTCGATTTATGATTCATGATTCAATTCATGATTCATGATTCGATTTATGATTCGTGATTCAATTCATGATTCATGATTTAATTCGTGATTCATGATTCAATTCATGATTCATGATTCATTTCATGATTCCTGATTCATTTCATGATTTATTTCATGATTCATGATTCCTGATTCAATTCATGATTCATGATTCATGATTAAATTCATGATTCAATTCATGATTCAATTTATGATTCATGATTCATGTTTCATTTCATGATTCAATTCATGATTCATGATTCAATTCATAATTCATGATTCATGATTCATCATTCAATTCATAATTCATGATTTGATTCATGATTCATAATTCATGATTCAATTCATGATTCATGATTCATGATTCAATTCATGATTCATGTTTTAATTCATGATTCAATTCTTGATTCAATTCATAATTCAATTCATGATTCTTGATTCAATTCATAATTCGATTCATGATTCATGTTTGAATTCATGATTCGATTCATGATTCATGTTTGAATTCATGATTTAATTCATGATTCATTTCATGATTCATGATTCAATTCATAATTCATGATTCAATTCATGATTCATGATTCGAATCATGATTCATGATTCATAATTCAATTCATGATTCATGATTCAATTCATGATTCATGATTTATGATTCAATTCATGATTCATGATTCAATTCATGATTCATTATTCAATTCATGATTCATGATTTATGATTTGATTCATGATTCAATTCATGATTCATGATTCATGATTCAATTCATGATTCATGATTCAATTCATGATTCATGATTCCTGATTCAATTCATGATTCATGATTCAATTCATGATTCATGATTCATGATTTGATTCATAATTCATGATTCATGATTTGATTCATGATTCATGATTCAATTCATGATTTATTATTCATGATTCGATTCATGATTCATGATTCATGATTTGATTCATGATTCATGATTAAATTTATGATTCGATTAATTATTCATGATTAAATTCATGATTCGATACATGATTCATGATTCATGATTCGATTCATGATTCATGATTCAATTCATGATTCATGATTCATGATTCAATTCATGATTTATGATTTAATTCATGATTCATGATTCCTGAATCAAATTATGATTCATGATTCAATTCATGATTCATGATTCATGATTTGATTCATAATTCATGATTTATGATTTGATTCATGATTCATGATTCAATTCATGATTCATTATTCATGATTCGATTCATGATTCATGATTCATGATTTGATTTATGATTCTCAATTCATGATTCATGATTCGATTCATGATTTATGGATCATGATTCGATTCATGATTCATGGATCATGATTCAATTCATCATCATTTATGTTTCAATTTATGATTCAATTCTTGATTCAATTCATAATTCAATTCATGATTCATGATTTAATTCTTGATTCATGATTCATGATTCAATGCATGATTCATGATTCATGATTCGATTTATGATTCATGATTCAATTCATGATTCATGATTTAATTTGTGATTCATGATTCAATTCATGATTCATGATTCAATTCATGATTCATGATTCATTTAATGATTCATTTCATGATTTATGATTCCTAATTCAATTCATGATTCATAATTCAATTCATGATTTATGATTCATTTCATGATTCATTATTTATGATTCAATTCATGATTCCTGATTCAATTCATGATTCATAATTCATGATTCAATTCATGATTCATGATTCATGGTTCATGATTCATGATTCATGATTCAATTCATAATTCATGATTCATGATTCATCATTCAATTCATAATTCATGATTTGATTCATGATTCATAATTCATGATTCAATTCATGATTCATGATTCATGATTCGATTCATGATTCAAGTTTTAATTCATGATTCAATTCTTGATTCAAATTATAATTCAATTCATGATTCTTGATTCAATTCATAATTCGATTCATGATTCATGTTTGAATTCATGATTCGATTCATGATTCATGTTTGAATTCATGATTTAATTCATGATTCATTTCATGATTCATGATTCAATTCATAATTCATGATTCAATTCATGATTCATGATTCGAATCATGATTCATGATTCATGATTCATGATTCGATTCATGATTCATGATTTATGATTCATGATTTATGATTCATGATTCGATTTATGATTCATGATTCAATTCATGATTCATGATTCGATTTATGATTCGTGATTCAATTCATGATTCATGATTTAATTCGTGATTCATGATTCAATTCCTGATTCATGATTCATTTCATGATTCCTGATTCATTTCATGATTCATTTCATGATTCATTTCATGATTCATGATTCCTGATTCAATTCATGATTCATAATTCAATTCATTATTTATGATTCATTTCATGATTCATGATTCATGATTAAATTCATGATTCAATTCATGATTCAATTTATGATTCATGATTCATGTTTCAATTCATGATTCAATTCATGATTCATGATTCATGATTCATGATTCATGATTCAATTCATAATTCATGATTCATGATTCATCATTCAATTCATGATTCATGATTCATGATTCGATTCATGATTCATGATTCAATTCATGATTCATGATTCAATTCATAATTCATGATTCATGATTCATCATTCAATTCATGATTCATGATTTGATTCATGATTCATAATTCATGATTCAATTCATGATTCATGATTCATGATTCGATTCATGATTCATGATTTATGATTCATGATTTATGATTCATGATTCGATTTATGATTCATGATTTAATTCATGATTCATGATTTAATTCGTGATTCATGATTCAATTCATGATTCATGATTCATTTCATGATTCCTGATTCATTTCATGATTCATTTCATGATTCATGATTCTTGATTCAATTCATGATTCATGATTAAATTCATTATTTATGATTCATTTCATGATTCATGATTAAATTCATCATTCAATTCATGATTCAATTTATAATTCATGATTCATGATACATTTCATGATTCAATTCATGATTCATGATTCATGATTCAATTCATGATTCATGATTCATGATTCATGATTCATGATTCATGATTCATGATTCAATTCATAATTCATGATTCATGATTCATCATTCAATTCATAATTCATGATTTGATTCATGATTCATAATTCATGATTCAATTCATGATTCATGATTCATGATTCGATTCATGATTCATGTTTTAATTCATGATTCAATTCTTGATTCAATTCATAATTCAATTCATGATTCTTGATTCAATTCATGATTCGATTCATGATTCATGTTTGAATTCATGATTCGATTCATGATTCATGTTTGAATTCATGATTTAATTCATGATTCATTTCATGATTCATGATTCAATTCATAATTCATGATTCAATTCATGATTCATGATTCGAATCATGATTCATGATTCATGATTCAATTCATGATTCATGATTCAATTCATGATTCATGATTTATGATTCAATTCATGATTCATGATTCAATTCATGATTCATTATTCAATTCATGATTCATGATTCATGATTTGATTCATGATTCAATTCATGATTCATGATTCATGATTCAATTCATGATTTATGATTCAATTCATGATTCATGATTCCTGATTCAATTCATGATTCATGATTCATGATTCAATTCATGATTCATGATTCATGATTTGATTCATAATTCATGATTCATGATTTGATTCATAATTCATGATTCAATTCATGATTCATTATTCATGATTCGATTCATGATTCATGATTTGATTCGTGATTCATGATTAAATTCATGATTCAATACATGATTCATGATTCATGATTCGATTCATGATTCATGATTAAATTCATGATTCATGATTCGATTCATGATTCATGATTAAATTCATGATTAATGATTTATGATTCAATTCATGATTCATGATTCATGATTCAATTCATGATTCGATTCATGATTCATGATTCATGATTCAATTCATGATTCATGTTTCGATTCATGATTCATGATTCGATTCATGATTCAATTCTTGATTCATGATTCATGATTAGATTCATGATTCATGATTAAATTTATGATTCATGATTTATGATTCAATTCATGATTCATAATTCGATTCATGATTCATGATTCGATTCATGATTCATGATTTATTTCATGATTCAATTCATGGTTCATGAATCTTGATTCAATTCATGATTTATTTCATGATTCATGATTTGATTCATGATTCATGATTCATGATTCAATTTATGATTCAATTCATGATTTATTTCATGATTCATGATTCGATTCATGATTCATGATTCAATTCATGATTCAATTCATGATTTATGATTCAATACATGATTCATGATTCATGATTCAATTCATGGTTCATGATTCATGATTCGATTTATGATTCATGATTCAATTCATGATGCATGATTCAATTCGTGATTCGTGATTCAATTCATGATCCATGATTCATTTCATGATTCATTTCATGATTCATGATTCCTGATTCAATTCATGAATTATGATTCAATTCATGATTCATTTCATGATTCAATTCATGATTCGATTCATGATTCATGATTCAATTCTTGATTCATGATTCATGATTCGATTCATGATTCATGATTAAATTCATGGTTCATGAATCTTGATTCAATTCATGATTTATTTCATGATTCATGCTTCAATTAAAAATTCAATTCATGGTTCATGAATCTTGATTCAATTCATGATTTATTTCATGATTCATGATTCATGATTCAATTCATGATTCATGATTCATGATTCAATCCATAATTCATGATTCATGATTCATCATTCAATTCATGATTTATGATTCATGATTCGATTCATGATTCATGATTCAATTCATGATTCATGATTCAATTCATAATTCATGATTCATGATTCATCATTCAATTCATGATTCATGATTTGATTCATGATTCATAATTCATGATTCAATTCATGATTCATGATTCATGATTCATGATTCGATTCATGATTCATGATTTATGATTCATGATTTATGATTCATGATTCGATTTATGATTCATGATTCAATTCATGATTCATGATTTAATTCGTGATTCATGATTCAATTCATGATTCATGATTCATTTCATGATTCCTGATTCATTTCATGATTCATTTCATGATTCATGATTCCTGATTCAATTCATGATTCATGATTAAATTCATTATTTATGATTCATTTCATGATTCATGATTAAATTCATGATTCAATTCATGATTCAATGTATGATTCATGATTCATGATTCAATTCATGATTCAATTCATGATTCATGATTCATGATTCAATTCATAATTCATGATTCATGATTCATCATTCAATTCATAATTCATGATTTGATTCATGATTCATAATTCATGATTCAATTCATGATTCATGATTCATGATTCGATTCATGATTCATGTTTTAATTCATGATTCAATTCTTGATTCAATTCATAATTCAATTCATGATTCTTGATTCAATTCATGATTCGATTCATGATTCATGTTTGAATTCATGATTCGATTCATGATTTATGTTTGAATTCATGATTTAATTCATGATTCAATTCATGATTCATGATTCAATTCATAATTCATGATTCAATTCATGATTCATGATTCGAATCATGATTCATGATTCATGATTCGAATCATGATTCATGATTCATGATTCAATTCATGATTCATGATTCAATTCATGATTCATGATTCAATTCATGATTCATGATTCAATTCATGATTCATGATTCATGATTTGATTCATGATTCAATTCATGATTCATGATTCATGACTCAATTTATGATTTCATTCATGATTCATGATTCAATTCATGATTCATGATTCATGATTCAATTCATGATTTATGATTTAATTCATGATTCATGATTCCTGATTCAATTCATGATTCATGATTCAATTCATGATTCATGATTCATGATTTGATTCATGATTCATGATTCATGATTTGATTCATGATTCATGATTAAATTTATGATTCGATTCATTATTCATGATTAAATTCATGATTCGATACATGATTCATGATTCATGATTCGATTCATGATTCATGATTAAATTTATGATTCGATACATGATTCATGATTCATGATTCGATTCATGATTCATGATTAAATTCATGATTCATGATTTAATTCATGATTCGATTCATGATTCATGATTAAATTCATGATTAATGATTTATGATTCAATTCATGATTCATGATTCATGATTCAATTCATGATTCGATTCATGATTCATGATTCATGATTCAATTCATGATTCATGATTCGATTCATGATTCATGATTCGATTCATGATTCAATTCTTGATTCATGATTCATAATTCGATTCATGATTCATGATTAAATTTATGATTCATGATTTATGATTCAATTCATGATTCATGATTTATTTCATGATTCAATTCATGGTTCATGAATCTTGATTCAATTCATGATTTATTTCATGATTTATGATTTGATTCATGATTCATGATTCATGATTCAATTTATGATTCAATTCATGATTTATTTCATGATTCATGATTCGATTCATGATTCATGATTCATGATTCAATTCATGATTCAATTCATGATTTATGATTTAATTCATGATTTATGATTCAATTCATGATTCATGATTTTATGATTCGATTTATAATTCATGATTCAATTCATGATGCATGATTCAATTTGTGATTCATGATTCAATTCATGATTCATGATTCATTTCATGATTCATTTCATTATTCATTTCATGATTCATGATTCCTGATTCAATTCATGATTCATGATTCAATTCACGATTCATGATTCATTTCATGATTCATGATTCAATTCATGATTCAATTCATGATTCAATTCATGATTCAATTTATGATTCATAATTCATGATTCAATTCATGATTCAATTCATGATTCATGATTCATGATTCAATTCATGATTCATGATTCGATTCATGATTCATGATTCAATTCATGATTCATTATTCATGATTCAATTCATGATTCGTGATTCATGATTCATGATAAAATTCATGATTCATGATAAAATTCATGATTCATGATTCGATTCATGATTCATGATTCATGATTCATGATTCAATTCATGATTCATGATTCATGATTCATTATTCATGATTTAATTCATGATTCGTGATTCATGTTTCATGATAAAATTCATGATTCATGATTCGATTCATGATTCATGATTCATGATTCATGATTCAATTCATGATTCATGATTCGATTTATGATTCATGATTCAATTCATGATTCATGATTCAATTCATGATTCCATTCATGATTCATGATTCATGATTCGATTCAAGATTTATGGATCATGATTCGATTCATGATTCATGGATCATGATTCGATTCATGATTCATGTTTCAATTTATGATTTAATTCTTGATTTAATTCATAATTGAATTCATAATTCATGATTTAATTCTTGATTCATGATTCATGATTCGATTCATGATTCATGATTCATGATTTAATTCATGATTCATGATTCAATTCATGATTCATGATTCAATTCATGATTCGATTCATGATTCATGATTTAATTCATGATTCATGATTCATGATTCAATTCATGATTCATGATTCAATTCATGATTCATGATTCATGATTTGATTCATGATTCAATTCATGATTCATGATTCATGACTCAATTTATGATTTGATTCATGATTCATGATTCAATTCATGATTCATGATTCATGATTCAATTCATGATTTATGATTTAATTCATGATTCATGATTCCTGATTCAATTCATGATTCAAGATTTAATTCATGATTCATGATTCATGATTTGATTCATGATTCATGATTCATGATTTGATTCATGATTCATGATTCAATTCATGATTCATTATTCATGACTCGATTCATGATTCATGATTTGATTCATGATTCATGATTCAATTTATGATTCGATTCATTATTCATGATTAAATTCATGATTCGATACATGATTCATGATTCATGATTCGATTCATGATTCATGATTAAATTTATGATTCGATACATGATTCATGATTCATGATTCGATTCATGATTCATGATTAAATTCATGATTCATGATTCATGATTTAATTCATGATTCGATTCATGATTCATGATTAAATTCATGATTAATGATTTATGATTCAATTCATGATTCATGATTCATGATTCAATTCATGATTCGATTCATGATTCATGATTCATGATTCAATTCATGATTCATGATTCGATTCATGATTCATGATTCGATTCATGATTCAATTCTTGATTCATGATTCATAATTCGATTCATGATTCATGATTAAATTTATGATTCATGATTTATGATTCAATTCATGATTCATGATTTATTTCATGATTCAATTCATGGTTCATGAATCTTGATTCAATTCATGATTTATTTCATGATTTATGATTTGATTCATGATTCATTATTCATGATTCAATTTATGATTCAATTCATGATTTATTTCATGATTCATGATTCGATTCATGATTCATGATTCATGATTCAATTCATGATTCAATTCATGATTTATGATTTAATTCATGATTTATGATTCAATTCATGATTCATGATTTTATGATTCGATTTATAATTCATGATTCAATTCATGATGCATGATTCAATTTGTGATTCATGATTCAATTCATGATTCATGATTCATTTCATTATTCATTTCATGATTCATGATTCCTGATTCAATTCATGATTCATGATTGAATTCACGATTCATGATTCATTTCATGATTCATGATTCAATTCATGATTCAATTTATGATTCATAATTCATGATTCAATTCATGATTCAATTCATGATTCATGATTCAATTCATGATTCATGATTCGATTCATGATTCATGATTCAATTCATGATTCATGATTCATGATTCAATTCATGATTCGTGATTCATGATTCATGATAAAATTCATGATTCATGATAAAATTCATGATTCATGATTCGATTCATGATTCATGATTCATGATTCATGATTCAATTCATGATTCATGATTCATGATTCATGATTCATGATTTAATACATGATTCGTGATTCATGTTTCATGATAAAATTCATGATTCATGATTCGATTCATGATTCATGATTCATGATTCATGATTCAATTCATGATTCATGATTCATGATTCGATTTATGATTCATGATTCAATTCATGATTCATGATTCAATTCATGATTCCATTCATGATTCATGATTCATGATTCGATTCAAGATTTATGGATCATGATTCGATTCATGATTCATGGATCATGATTCGATTCATGATTCATGTTTCAATTTATGATTTAATTATTGATTTAATTCATAATTGAATTCATGATTCATGATTTAATTCTTGATTCATGATTCATGATTCGATTCATGATTCATGATTCATGATTTAATTCATGATTCATGATTCAATTCATGATTCATGATTCAATTCATGATTCGATTCATGATTCATGATTCAATTCATGATTCATGATTCATGATTCAATTCATGATTCATGATTCAATTCATGATTCATGATTCATGATTTGATTCATGATTCAATTCATGATTCATGATTCATGACTCAATTTATGATTTGATTCATGATTCATGATTCAATTCATGATTTATGATTTAATTCATGATTCATGATTCCTGATTCAATTCATGATTCATGATTCAATTCATGATTCATGATTCATGATTTGATTCATGATTCATGATTCATGATTTGATTCATGATTCATGATTCAATTCATGATTCATTGTTCATGACTCGATTCATGATTCATGATTTGATTCATGATTCATGATTCAATTTATGATTCGATTCATTATTCATGATTAAATTCATGATTCGATACATGATTCATGATTCATGATTCGATTCATGATTTATGATTAAATTTATGATTCGATACATGATTCATGATTCATGATTCGATTCATGATTCATGATTAAATTCATGATTCATGATTAATGATTTATGATTCAATTCATGATTCATGATTCATGATTCAATTCATGATTCGATTCATGATTCATGATTCATGATTCAATTCATGATTCATGATTCGATTCATGATTCATGATTCGATTCATGATTCAATTCTTGATTCATGATTCATAATTCGATTCATGATTCATGATTAAATTTATGATTCATGATTTATGATTCAATTCATGATTCATGATTTATTTCATGATTCAATTCATGGTTCATGAATCTTGATTCAATTCATGATTTATTTCATGATTTATGATTTGATTCATGATTCATGATTCATGATTCAATTTATGATTCAATTCATGATTTATTTCATGATTCATGATTCGATTCATGATTCATGATTCATGATTCAATTCATGATTCAATTCATGATTTATGATTTAATTCATGATTTATGATTCAATTCATGATTCATGATTTTATGATTCAATTTATAATTCATGATTCAATTCATGATGCATGATTCAATTTGTGATTCATGATTCAATTCATGATTCATGATTCATTTCATGATTCATTTCATTATTCATTTCATGATTCATGATTCCTGATTCAATTCATGATTCATGATTCAATTCACGATTCATGATTCATTTCATGATTCATGATTCAATTCATGATTCAATTCATGATTCAATTTATGATTCATAATTCATGATTCAATTCATGATTCGATTTATGATTCATGATACAATTCATGATTAATGATTGATGATTCAATTCATAATTCGATTCATGATTTATGATTCATGATTCATGATTCATGATTCAATTCATGATTCGATTCATGATTCATGATTCATGATTTATGATTCAATTCATGATTCATGATTCAATTCATGATTCATAATTCAATTCTTGATTCATGATTCATGATTCAATTCATGTTTTATGATTCATGATTCGATTCATGATTCAATTCATAATTTATTATTTATGATTCAATTCATGATTCATGATTCATTTCATGATTCAATTCATGATTCATGATTCCTGATTCAATTCATGATTTATGATTCATTTCATGATTCATGATTCATGATTCATGATTCAATTCATGATTCATGATTCATGATTCAATTCATGATTCATGATTCAATTCATGATTCATGATTCAATTCATGATTCGATTCATGATTCAATTCATGATTCATGATTTATGTTTTGATTCATGATTCATGATTCAATTCATGATTCATGATTCATGATAAAATTCATGATTCATGATTCGATTCATGATTCATGATTCATGATTCATGATTCAATTCATGATTCATGATTCGATTTATGATTCATGATTCAATTCATGATTCATGATTTATGTTTTGATTCATGATTCATGATTCAATTCATGATTCATGATTCATGATAAAATTCATGATTCATGATTCGATTCATGATTCATGATTCATGATTCATGATTCAATTCATGATTCATGATTCGATTTATGATTCATGATTCAATTCATGATTCATGATTCAATTCATGATTCGATTCATGATTTATGATTCATGATTCGATTTAAGATTTATGGATCATGATTCGATTCATGATTCATGTTTCATCTTATGATTCAATTCTTGATTTAATTCATAATTGAATTCATGATTCATGATTTAATTCTTGATTCATGATTCATGATTCAATTCATGATTCGATTCATGATTCATGATTCGATTCATGATTAATGATTCAATTCATGATTCATGATTCGTGATTCGATTCATGATTCATGATTCAATTCATGATTCATGATTCATGATTCAATTCATGATTCGATTCATGATTCATGATTCAATTCATGATTCATGATTCAATTCATGATTCATGATTCATGATTCGATTTATGATTCATGATTCAATTCATGATTCATGATTTAATTCGTGATTCATGATTCAATTTATGATTCATGATTCATTTCATGATTAATTTCATGATTTATGATTCCTAATTCAATTCATGATTTATGATTCAATTCATGATTTATGATTCATTTCATGATTTATTATTTATGATTCAATTCATGATTCATGATTCAATTCATGATTCATAATTCATGATTCAATTCATGATTCATGATTCATGGTTCATGATTCATGACTCATGATTCGATTCATGATTCATGATTTATGATTCATGATTTATGATTCATGATTCGATTTATGATTCATGATTCAATTCATGATTCATGATTTAATTTGTGATTCATGATTCAATTCATGATTTATGATTCATTTCATGATTCCTGATTCATTTCATGATTCATTTCATGATTCATGATTCCTGATTTAATTCATGATTCATGATTCAATTAATGATTTATGATTCATTTCATGATTCATGATTCATGATTAAATTCATGATTCAATTCATGATTCAATTTATGATTCATAATTCATGATTGAATTCATGATTCAATTCATGATTCATGATTCATGATTCAATTCATGATTCATGATTCATGATTCAATTCACGATTTTTGATTCAATTAATGATTCGATTCATGATTTATGTTTGAATTCTTGATTCGATTCATGATTAATGTTTGAATTCATGATTTAATTCATGATTCATTTCATGATTCATGATTCAATTCATAATTCATGATTCAATTCATGATTCATGATTCGAATCATGATTCATGATTCAATTCATGATTCATGATTCAAATTATGATTCATGATTTATGATTCAATTCATGATTCATGATTCAATTCATGATTCATGATTCAATTCAAGATTCATGATTCATGATTTGATTCATGATTCAATTCATGATTCCTGATTCAATTCATGATTCATGATTCATGATTCATGATTCATGATTTGATTCATGATTCATGATTCATGATTTGATTCATGATTCATGATTCATGATTTGATTCATGATTCATGATTCAATTCATGATTCATAATTCATGACTCGATTCATGATTCATGAGTCATGATTCGATTCATGATTCATGATTAAATTTATGATTCGATTCATGATTCATAATTAAATTCATGATTCATGATTCATGATTTTAATTCATGATTCGATTCATGATTCATGATTAAATTCATGATTAATGATTTATGATTCAATTCATGATTCATGATTCATGATTCAATTCATGATTCGATTCATGATTCATGATTCGATTCATGATTCATGATGTGATTCATGATTCATGATTCAATTCTTGATTCATGATTCATGATTCGATTCATGATTCATGATTAAATTTATGATTCATGATTTATGATTCAATTCATGATTCATGATTTATTTCATGATTCAATTCATGGTTCATGAATTTTGATTCAATTCATGATTTATTTCATGATTCATGATTTGATTCATGATTCATGATTCATGATTAAATTTATGATTCAATTCATGATTTTTTTTCATGATTCATGATTCGATTCATGATTCATGATTCAATTCATGATTCAATTTATGATTTATGATTCAATACATGATTCATGATTTATGATTCAATTCATGATTCATGATTCGATTTATGATTCATGATTCAATTCATGATGCATGATTCAATTCGTGATTCATGATTCAATTCATGATTCATGATTCATTTCATGATTCATTTTATGATTCATGATTCCTGATTCAATTCATGATTCATGATTCAATTCATGATTCATGATTCATTTCATGATTCAATTTATGATTCATGATTTATGATTCGATTCATGATTCATGTTTAAATTCATGGTTCATGAATCTTGATTCAATTCATGATTTATTTCATGATTCATGATTCAATTCAAAATTCAATTCATGGTTCATGAATCTTGATTCAATTCATGATTTATTTCATGATTCATGATTCAATTCATGATTCACTTTATGATTCATAATTCAGGATTCAATTAATGATTCAATTCATGATTCATAATTCAATTCATGATTCATGATTCATGATTCGATTCATGATTCATGATTCAATTCATGATTCATGATTCATGATTCAATTCATGATTCGTGATTCATGATTCATGATTTAATTCATGATTCAAGATTCGATTCATGTATCATGATTCAATCCATGATTCATGATTCAATTCATGATTCATGATTCAATTCATGATTCATGATTTATGATTCAATTCATGATTCATGATTCATGATTCGATTCATGATTTATGATTTGATTCATGATTCATGATTCATGATTTGATTCATGATTCATGATTCAATTCATGATTCATAATTCATGACTCGATTCATGATTCATGAGTCATGATTTGATTCATGATTCATGATTCAATTCATGATTCATAATTCATAACTCGATTCATGATTCATGAGTCATGATTCGATTCATGATTCATGAGTCATGATTCGATTCATGATTCATGATTAAATTTATGATTCGATTCATGATTCATGATTAAATTCATGATTCATGATTCATGATTTTAATTCATGATTTGATTCATGATTCATGATTAAATTCATGATTAATGATTTATGATTCAATTCATGATTCATGATTCATGATTCAATTCATGATTCGATTCATGATTCATGATTCGATTCATGATTCATGATGTGATTCATGATTCATGATTCAATTCTTGATTTATGATTCATTTCATGATTCCTGATTCATTTCATGATTCATTTCATGATTCATGATTCCTGATTTAATTCATGATTCATGATTCAATTAATGATTTATGATTCATTTCATGATTCATGATTTAATTTGTGATTCATGATTCAATTCATGATTTATGATTCATTTCATGATTCCTGATTCATTTCATGATTCATTTCATGATTCATGATTCCTGATTTAATTCATGATTCATGATTCAATTAATGATTTATGATTCATTTCATGATTCATGATTCATGATTAAATTCATGATTCAATTCATGATTCAATTTATGATTCATAATTCATGATTGAATTCATGATTCAATTCATGATTCATGATTCATGATTCAATTCATGATTCATGATTCATGATTCAATTCACGATTTTTGATTCAATTAATGATTCGATTCATGATTTATGTTTGAATTCTTGATTCGATTCATGATTAATGTTTGAATTCATGATTTAATTCATGATTCATTTCATGATTCATGATTCAATTCATAATTCATGATTCAATTCATGATTCATGATTCGAATCATGATTCATGATTCAATTCATGATTCATGATTCAAATTATGATTCATGATTTATGATTCAATTCATGATTCATGATTCAATTCATGATTCATGATTCAATTCAAGATTCATGATTCATGATTTGATTCATGATTCAATTCATGATTCCTGATTCAATTCATGATTCATGATTCATGATTCATGATTCATGATTTGATTCATGATTCATGATTCATGATTTGATTCATGATTCATGATTCATGATTTGATTCATGATTCATGATTCAATTCATGATTCATAATTCATGACTCGATTCATGATTCATGAGTCATGATTCGATTCATGATTCATGATTAAATTTATGATTCGATTCATGATGCATAATTAAATTCATGATTCATGATTCATGATTTTAATTCATGATTCGATTCATGATTCATGATTAAATTCATGATTAATGATTTATGATTCAATTCATGATTCATGATTCATGATTCAATTCATGATTCGATTCATGATTCATGATTCAATTAATGATTTATGATTCATTTCATGATTCATGATTCATGATTAAATTCATGATTCAATTCATGATTCAATTTATGATTCATAATTCATGATTGAATTCATGATTCAATTCATGATTCATGATTCATGATTCAATTCATGATTCATGATTCATGATTCAATTCACGATTTTTGATTCAATTAATGATTCGATTCATGATTTATGTTTGAATTCTTGATTCGATTCATGATTAATGTTTGAATTCATGATTTAATTCATGATTCATTTCATGATTCATGATTCAATTCATAATTCATGATTCAATTCATGATTCATGATTCGAATCATGATTCATGATTCAATTCATGATTCATGATTCAAATTATGATTCATGATTTATGATTCAATTCATGATTCATGATTCAATTCATGATTCATGATTCAATTCAAGATTCATGATTCATGATTTGATTCATGATTCAATTCATGATTCCTGATTCAATTCATGATTCATGATTCATGATTCATGATTCATGATTTGATTCATGATTCATGATTCATGATTTGATTCATGATTCATGATTCATGATTTGATTCATGATTCATGATTCAATTCATGATTCATAATTCATGACTCGATTCATGATTCATGAGTCATGATTCGATTCATGATTCATGATTAAATTTATGATTCGATTCATGATTCATAATTAAATTCATGATTCATGATTCATGATTTTAATTCATGATTCGATTCATGATTCATGATTAAATTCATGATTAATGATTTATGATTCAATTCATGATTCATGATTCATGATTCAATTCATGATTCGATTCATGATTCATGATTCGATTCATGATTCATGATGTGATTCATGATTCATGATTCAATTCTTGATTCATGATTCATGATTCGATTCATGATTCATGATTAAATTTATGATTCATGATTTATGATTCAATTCATGATTCATGATTTATTTCATGATTCAATTCATGGTTCATGAATTTTGATTCAATTCATGATTTATTTCATGATTCATGATTTGATTCATGATTCATGATTCATGATTAAATTTATGATTCAATTCATGATTTTTTTTCATGATTCATGATTCGATTCATGATTCATGATTCAATTCATGATTCAATTTATGATTTATGATTCAATACATGATTCATGATTTATGATTCAATTCATGATTCATGATTCGATTTATGATTCATGATTCAATTCATGATGCATGATTCAATTCGTGATTCATGATTCAATTCATGATTCATGATTCATTTCATGATTCATTTCATGATTCATGATTCCTGATTCAATTCATGATTCATGATTCAATTCATGATTCATGATTCATTTCATGATTCAATTTATGATTCATGATTTATGATTCGATTCATGATTCATGTTTAAATTCATGGTTCATGAATCTTGATTCAATTCATGATTTATTTCATGATTCATGATTCAATTCAAAATTCAATTCATGGTTCATGAATCTTGATTCAATTCATGATTTATTTCATGATTCATGATTCAATTCATGATTCACTTTATGATTCATAATTCAGGATTCAATTAATGATTCAATTCATGATTCATAATTCAATTCATGATTCATGATTCATGATTCGATTCATGATTCATGATTCAATTCATGATTCGTGATTCATGATTCATGATTTAATTCATGATTCATGATTCGATTCATGATTCATGATTCAATCCATGATTCATGATTCAATTCATGATTCATGATTCAATTAATGATTCATGATTTATGATTCAATTCATGATTCATGATTCATGATTCGATTCATGATTTATGATTTGATTCATGATTCATGATTCATGATTTGATTCATGATTCATGATTCAATTCATGATTCATAATTCATGACTCGATTCATGATTCATGAGTCATGATTTGATTCATGATTCATGATTCAATTCATGATTCATAATTCATGACTCGATTCATGATTCATGAGTCATGATTCGATTCATGATTCATGATTAAATTTATGATTCGATTCATGATTCATGATTCAATTCATGATTCATGATTCATGATTTTAATTCATGATTTGATTCATGATTCATGATTAAATTCATGATTAATGATTTATGATTCAATTCATGATTCATGATTCATGATTCAATTCATGATTCGATTCATGATTCATGATTCGATTCATGATTCATGATGTGATTCATGATTCATGATTCAATTCTTGATTCATGATTCATGATTCGATTCATGATTCATGATGTGATTCATGATTCATGATTCAATTCTTGATTCATGATTCATGATTCAATTCTTGATTCATGATTCATGATACGATTCATGATTAATGATTAAATTTATGATTCATTATTTATGATTCAATTCATGATTCATGATTTATTTCATGATTCAATTCATGGTTCAGGAATCTTGATTCAATTCATGATTTATTTCATGATTCATGATTTGATTCATGATTCATGATTCATGATTCAATTTATGATTCAATTCATGATTTTTTTTCATGATTCATGATTCGATTCATGATTCATCATTCATGATTCAATTCATGATTCAATTCATGATTTATGATTCAATACATGATTCATGATTTATGATTCAATACATGATTCATGATTTATGATTCAATTCATGATTCATGATTCATGATTCGATTTATGATTCATGATTCAATTCATGATGCATGATTCAATTCGTGATTCATGATTCAATTCATGATTCATGATTCATTTCATGATTCATTTCATGATTCATGATTCCTGATTCAATTCATGATTCATGATTCAATTCATGATTCATGATTCATTTCATGATTCAATTCATGATTTATGATTCATGATTCAATTCATGAATCATGATTTAATTCGTGATTCATGATTCAATTTATGATTCATGATTCATTTCATGATTAATTTCATGATTTATGATTCCTAATTCAATTCATGATTCATGATTCAATTCATGATTTATGATTCATTTCATGATTTATTATTTATGATTCAATTCATGATTCATGATTCAATTCATGATTCATAATTCATGATTCAATTCATGATTCATGATTCATGGTTCATGATTCATGACTCATGATTCGATTCATGATTCATGATTTATGATTCATGATTTATGATTCATGATTCGATTTATGATTCATGATTCAATTCATGATTCATGATTTAATTTGTGATTCATGAATCAATTCATGATTCGATTCATGATTCATGATTCAATTCATGATTCATGATTCAATTCATGATTTATAATTCAATTCATGATTCATGATTCAATTCATGATTCATGATTCATGATTCAATTCATGATTAATGATTCATGATTTGATTCATGATTCATGATTCATGAATCATAATTCAATTCATGATTCATGATTTAATTTGTGATTCATGATTCAATTCATGATTTATGATTCATATCATGATTCCTGATTCATTTCATGATTCATTTCATGATTCAAGATTCCTGATTTAATTCATGATTCATGATTCAATTAATGATTTATGATTCATTTCATGATTCATGATTCATGATTAAATTCATGATTCAATTCATGATTCAATTTATGATTCATAATTCATGATTGAATTCATGATTCAATTCATGATTCATGATTCATGATTCAATTCATGATTCATGATTCATGATTCAATTCACGATTTTTGATTCAATTAATGATTCGATTCCTGATTTATGTTTGAATTTATGATTCGATTCATGATTTATGTTTGAATTCATGATTCGATTCATGATTAATGTTTGAATTCATGATTTAATTCATGATTCATTTCATGATTCATGATTCAATTCATAATTCATGATTCAATTCATGATTCATGATTCAATTCATGATTCATGATTCAATTCATGATTCATGATTCAATTCATGATTCATGATTCATGATTTGATTCATGATTATATTCATGATTCATGATTCATGATTCAATTCATGATTTATGATTCAATTCATGATTCATGATTCCTGATTCAATTCATGATTCATGATTCATGATTTGATTCATGATTCATGATTCATGATTTGATTCATGATTCATGATTCAATTCATGATTCATAATTCATGACTCAATTCATGATTCATGAGTCATGATTCGATTCATGATTCATGATTAAATTTATGATTCGATTCATGATTCATGATTAAATTCATGATTCATGATTCATGATTTTAATTCATGATTCGATTCATGATTCGTGATTAAATTCATGATTAATGATTTATGATTCAATTCATGATTCATGATTCATGATTCAATTCATGATTCGATTCATGATTCATGATTCGATTCATGATTCATGATGTGATTCATGATTCATGATTCAATTCTTGATTCATGATTCATGATTCGATTCATGATTCATGATTAAATTTATGATTCATGATTTA
Source organism: Mixophyes fleayi (assembly GCF_038048845.1). Lineage (NCBI taxonomy): Eukaryota > Metazoa > Chordata > Amphibia > Anura > Limnodynastidae > Mixophyes > Mixophyes fleayi. Next base: position 123,702 of record NW_027445941.1, read on the forward strand.
TGATTCAATTCATGATTCATGATTTATTTCATGATTCAATTCATGGTTCATGAAATTTGATTCAATTCATGATTTATTTCATGATTCATGATTTGATTCATGATTCATGATTCATGATTCAATTTATGATTCAATTCATGCTTTTTTTTCATGATTCATGATTCGATTCATGATTCATGATTCAATTCATGATTCAATTTATGATTTATGATTCAATACATGATTCATGATTTATGATTCAATTCATGATTCATGATTCATGATTCGATTTATGATTCATGATTCAATTCATGATGCATGATTCAATTCGTGATTCATGATTCAATTCATGATTCATGATTCATTTCATGATTCATGATTCCTGATTCAATTCATGATTCATGATTCAATTCATGATTCATGATTCATTTCATGATTCAATTTATGATTCATGATTTATGATTCGATTCATGATTCATGTTTAAATTCATGGTTCATGAATCTTGATTCAATTCATGATTTATTTCATGATTCATGATTCAATTCAAAATTCAATTCATGGTTCATGAATCTTGATTCAATTCATGATTTATTTCATGATTCATGATTCAATTCATGATTCACTTTATGATTCATAATTCAGGATTCAATTAATGATTCAATTCATGATTCATAATTCAATTCATGTTTCATGATTCATGATTCGATTCATGATTCATGATTCAATTCATGATTCATGATTCATGATTCAATTCATGATTCGTGATTTATGATTCATGATTTAATTCATGATTCATGATTCGATTCATGATTCATGATTCATGATTCAATCCATGATTCATGATTCAATTCATGATTCATGATTCAATTCATGATTCATGATTTATGATTCAATTCATGATTCATGATTCATGATTCGATTCATGATTCATGATTCAATTCATGATTCATGATTCATGATTCATGATTTGATTCATGATTCATGATTCATGATTTGATTCATGATTCATGATTCAATTCATGATTCATAATTCATGACTCGATTCATGATTCATGAGTCATGATTCGATTCATGATTCATGATTAAATTTATGATTCGATTCATGATTCATGATTAAATTCATGATTCATGATTCATGATTTTAATTCATGATTCGATTCATGATTCATGATTAAATTCATGATTAATGATTTATGATTCAATTCATGATTCATGATTCAATTCATGATTCAATTCATGATTCGATTCATGATTCATGATGTGATTCATGATTCATGATTCAATTCTTGATTCATGATTCATGATTCGATTCATGATTCATGATTAAATTTATGATTCATGATTTATGATTCAATTCATGATTCATGATTTATTTCATGATTCAATTCATGGTTCAGGAATCTTGATTTAATTCATGATTTATTTCATGATTCATGATTTGATTCATGATTCATGATTCATGATTCAATTTATGATTCAATTCATGATTTTTTTTCATGATTCATGATTCGATTCATGATTCATGATTCATGATTCAATTCATGATTCAATTCATGATTTATGATTCAATACATGGTTCATGATTTATGATTCAATTCATGATTCATGATTCATGATTCGATTTATGATTCATGATTCAATTCAAGATGCATGATTCAATTCGTGATTCATGATTCAATTCATGATTCATGATTCATTTCATGATTCATGATTCCTGATTCAATTCATGATTCATGATTAAATTCATGATTCATGATTCATTTCATGATTCAATTCATGATTCATGATTTATGATTCGATTCATGATTCATGTTTAAATTCATGGTTCATGAATCTTGATTCAATTCATGATTTATTTCATGATTCATGATTCAATTCAAAATTCAATTCATGGTTCATTAATCTTGATTCAATTCATGATTTATTTCATGATTCATGATTCAATTCATGATTCACTTTATGATTCATAATTCAGGATTCAATTAATGATTCAATTCATGATTCATAATTCAATTCATGATTCATGATTCATGATTCGATTCATGATTCATGATTCAATTCATGATTCATGATTCATGATTCAATTCATGATTCGTGTTTCATGATTCATGATTTAATTTATGATTCATGATTCAATTCATGATTCATGATTCAATTCATGATTCATGATTTATGATTCAGATCATGATTCATGATTCATGATTCGATTCATGATTCATGATTCAATTCATGATTCATGATTCATGATTCATGATTCAATTCATGATTCGATTTATGATTCATGATTCAATTCATGATTCATGATTCATGATTCAATTCATGATTTATAATTCAATTCATGATTCATGATTCATGATTCAATTCATGATTCATGATTTATGATTCAATTCATGATTCATGATTCAATTAATGATTCATGATTCAATTCATGATTTATAATTCAATTCATGATTCATGATTCATGATTCATTTCATGATTTATGATTCAATTCATGATTCATGATTCAATTAATGATTCATGATTCAATTCATGATTCATGATTCAATTCATGATTCATGATTCAATTCATGATTCGATTCATGATTCATGATTCAATTCATGATTCATGTTTTGATTCATGATTCATGATTCAATTCATGATTCATGATTCATGATAAAATTCATGATTCATGATTCGATTCATGATTGATGATTCATGATTCATGATTCAATTCATGATTCGATTCATGATTCATGATTCATGATTCGATTCAAGATTTATGGATCATGATTCGATTCATGATTCATGGATCATGATTCGATTCATGATTTATGTTTCAATTTATGATTCAATTCTTGATTTAATTCATAATTGAATTCATGATTCATGATTTAATTCTTGATTCATGATTCATGATTCAATTCATGATTCGATTCATGATTCATGATTCGATTCATGATTCATGATTCAATTCATGATTCATGATTCGTGATTCGATTCATGGATCATGATTCAATTCATGATTCATGATTCATGATTCAATTCATGATTTGATTCACGATTTATGATTCAATTCATGATTCATGATTCAATTCATGATTCATGATTCATGATTCGATTTATGATTCATGATTCAATTCATGATTCATGATTTAATTCGTGATTCATGATTCAATTCATGATTCATGATTCATTTCATGATTAATTTCATAATTTATGATTCCTAATTCAATTCATGATTCATGATTCAATTCATGATTTATGATTCATTTCATGATTTATTATTTATGATTCAATTCATGTTTCATGATTCAATTCATGATTCATAATTCATGATTCAATTCATGATTCATGATTCATGGTTCATGATTCATGATTCATGATTCGATTCATGATTCATGATTTATGATTCATGATTTATGATTCATGATTCGATTTATGATTCATGATTCAATTCATGATTCATGATTTAATTTGTGATTCATGATTCAATTCATGATTCGATTCATGATTCATGATTCAATTCATGATTCATGATTCATGATTCAATTCATGATTTATAATTCAATTCATGATTCATGATTCAATTCATGATTCATGATTCATGATTCAATTCATGATTAATGATTCATGATTTGATTCATGATTCATGATTCATGAATCATAATTCAATTCATGATTCATGATTCAATTCATGATTCGATTCATGATTCATGATTCGATTCATGATTCATGATTAAATTCATGATTCGATTCATGATTCATGATTAAATTCATGATTCGATACATGATTCATGTTTCATGATTCGATTCATGATTCATGATTTAATTCATGATTCATGATTGATTTCATGATTCGATTCATGATTCACGAATCATGATTCGATTCATAATTCATGATTAAATTCATGATTCATGATTTATGATTTAATTCATGATTCATGACTCATGATTTAATTCATGATTCGATTCATGATTCATGATTCATGATTCAATTCATGATTCATGATTCATGATTCGATTCATGATTCATGATTCAATTCTTGATTCATGATTCATGATTCGATTCATGATTCATGATTCAATTCTTGATTCATGATTCATGATTCGATTCATGATTCATGATTAAATTCATGATTCATGATTTATGATTCAATTCACGATTCATGATTTATTTCATGATTCATGATTCGATTCATGATTCATGATGCAATTCATGATTCAATTCATAATTTATTTCATGATTCATGATTCGATACATGATTCATGATTCAATTCATGATTCAATTCATGATTTATGATTTAATTCATGATTCATTATTCAATTCATGATTCATGATTTTATGATTCGATTTATAATTCATGATTCAATTCATGATGCATGATTCAATTTGTGATTCATGATTCAATTCATGATTCATGATTCATTTTGTGATTCATTTCATGATTCATGATTCCTGATTCAATTCATGATTCATGATTCAATTCATGATTCATGATTCATTTCATGATTCATGATTCAATTCATGATTCAATTCATGATTCAATTTATGATTCATAATTCATGATTCAATTCATGATTCATGATTCATGATTCAATTCATGATTTATGATTCAATTCATGATTCATGATTCCTGATTCAATTCATGATTCATGATTCATGATTCAATTCATGATTCATGATTCATGATTTGATTCATGATTCATGATTCATGATTTTATTCATGATTCATAATTCAATTCATGATTCATAATTCATGACTCGATTCATGATTCATGATTCATGATTCGATTCATGATTCATGATTAAATTTATGATTCGATTCATTATTCATGATTAAATTCATGATTCGATACATGATTCATGATTCGATTCATGATTCATGATTAAATTCATGATTCATGATTCATGATTTAATTCATGATTCGATTCATGATTCATGATTTAATTCATGATTAATGATTTATGATTCAATTCATGATTAATGATTCATGATTCAATTCATGATTCAATTCATGATTCATGATTCGATTCATGATTCATGATTCGATTCATGATTCATGATTCAATTCTTGATTCATGATTCATGATTCGATTCATGATTCATGATTAAATTTATGATTCATGATTTATGATTCAATTCATGATTCATGATTTATTTTATGATTCATGATTTGATTCATGATTCATGATTCATGATTCAATTTATGATTCAATTCATAATTTATTTCATGATTCATGATTCGATTCATGATTCATGATTCATGATTCAATTCATGATTCAATTCATGATTTATGATTCAATACATGATTCATGATTCATGATTCAAATCATGATTCATGATTCGATTTATGATTCATGATTCAATTCATGATGCATGATTCAATTCAAGATTCGTGATTCAATTCATGATTCATGATTCATTTTATGATTCATTTCATGATTCATGATTCCTGATTCAATTCATGATTCATGATTCAATTCATGATTCATGATTCATTTCATGATTCAATTCATGATTCGATTCATGATTCATGATTCAATTCATGATTCATGATTTGCTTCATGATTCATGATTCAATTCTTGATTCAAGATTCATGATTCGATTCATGATTCATGTTTAAATTCATGGTTCATGAATCTTGATTCAATTCATGATTTATTTCATGATTCATGATTCAATTCATGATTCAATTTATGATTTATGATTCATGATTCAATTCATGATTCATGATTCAATTCATGATTCATTATTCATTTCATGATTCAATTTATGATTCATAATTCAGGATTCAATTAATGATTCAATTCATGATTCATAATTCAATTCATGATTCATGATTCATGATTCGATTCATGATTCATGATTCAATTCATGATTCATGATTCATGATTCAATTCATGATTCGTGATTCATGATTCAATTCATGATACATGATTCGATTCATGATTCATGATTCGATCTATGATTCATGATTCAATTCATGATTCATGATTCAATTCATGATTCGATTCATGATTCATGATTCATGATTCGATTCAAGATTTATGGATCATGATTCGATTCATGATTCATGGATCATGATTCGATTCATGATTTATGTTTCAATTTATGATTCAATTCTTGATTTAATTCATAATTGAATTCATGATTCATGATTTAATTCTTGATTCATGATTCATGATTCAATTCATGATTCGATTCATGATTCATGATTCGATTCATGATTCATGATTCAATTCATGATTCATGATTTGTGATTTGATTCATGATTCATGATTCATGATTCAATTCATGATTCGATTCATGATTCATGATTCAATTCATGATTCATGATTCAATTCATGATTCATGATTCATGATTCGATTTATGATTCATGATTCAATTCATGATTCATGATTTAATTCGTGATTCATGATTCAATTCATGATTCATGATTCATTTCATGATTAATTTCATGATTTATGATTCCTAATTCAATTCATGATTCATGATTCAATTCATGATTTATGATTCATTTCCTGATTTATTATTTATGATTCAATTCATGATTCATGATTCAATTCATGATTCATAATTCATGATTCAATGCATGATTCATGATTCATGATTCAATTCATGATTCATGATTCAATTGATGATTCATGATTCAATTCATGATTCGATTCATGATTCATGATTCAATTCATAATTCATGTTTTGATTCATGATTCATGATTGAATTAATGATTCATGATTCATGATAAAATTCATGATTCATTATTCGATTCATGATTCATGATTCATGATTCATGATTCAATTCATGATTCATGATTCATGATTCGATCTATGATTCATGATTCAATTCATGATTCATGATTCAATTAATGATTTATAATTCAATTCATGATTCATGATTCATGATTCAATTCATGATTCATGATTCATGATTCAATTCATGATTCGATTCATGATTCATGATTCGATTCAAGATTTATGGATCATGATTCGATTCATGATTCATGGATCATGATTCGATTCATGATTTATGTTTCAATTTATGATTCAATTCTTGATTTAATTCATAATTGAATTCATGATTCATGATTTAATTCTTGATTCATGATTCATGATTCAATTCATGATTCGATTCATGATTCATGATTCGATTCATGATTAATGATTCATGATTTGATTCATGATTCATGATTCAATTCATGATTCATGAATCATGATTCAATTCATGATTCATGATTCAATTCATGATTCGATTCATGATTCATGATTCGATTCATGATTCATGATTAAATTCATGATTCGATTCATGATTCATGATTAAATTCATGATTCGATACATGATTCATGTTTCATGATTCGATTCATGATTCATGATTTAATTCATGATTCATGATTGATTTCATGATTCGATTCATGATTCATGAATCATGATTCGATTCATAATTCATGATTAAATTCATGATTCATGATTTATGATTTAATTCATGATTCATGACTCATGATTTAATTCATGATTCAATTCATGATTCATGATTCATGATTCAATTCATGATTCATGATTCATGATTCGATTCATGATTCATGATTCAATTCTTGATTCATGATTCATGATTCGATTCATGATTCATGATTCAATTCTTGATTCATGATTCATGATTCGATTCATGATTCATGATTAAATTCATGATTCATGATTTATGATTCAATTCACGATTCATGATTTATTTCATGATTCATGATTCGATTCATGATTCATGATGCAATTCATGATTCAATTCATAATTTATTTCATGATTCATGATTCGATTCATGATTCATGATTCAATTCATGATTCAATTCATGATTTATGATTTTATGATTCGATTTATAATTCATGATTCAATTCATGATGCATGATTCAATTTGTGATTCATGATTCAAATCATGATTCATGATTCATTTCGTGATTCATTTCATGATTCATTTCATGATTCATGATTCCTGATTCAATTCATGATTCATGATTCAATTCATGATTCATGATTCATTTCGTGATTCATTTCATGATTCATTTCATGATTCATGATTCCTGATTCAATTCATGATTCATGATTCAATTCATGATTCATGATTCATTTCATGATTCATGATTCAATTCATGATTCAATTTATGATTCATAATTCATGATTCAATTCATGATTCATGATTCAATTCATGATTTATGATTCAATTCATGATTCATGATTCCTGATTCAATTCATGATTCATGATTCATGATTCAATTCATGATTCATGATTCATGATTTGAATCATGATTCATGATTCATGATTTTATTCATGATTCATGATTCAATTCATGATTCATAATTCATGACTCGATTCATGATTCATGATTCATGATTCGATTCATGATTAAATTTATGATTCGATTCATTATTTTTGATTAAATTCATGATTCAATACATGATTCATGATTCATGATTCGATTCATGATTCATGATTCAATTCATGATTCATGATTCATGATTCAATTCATGATTCGATTCATGATTCATGATTCAATTCATGATTCATGATTCGATTCATGATTCATGATTCGATTCATGATTCATGATTCAATTCTTGATTCATGATTCGATTCATGATTCATGATTAAATTTATGATTCATGATTTATGATTCAATTCATGATTCATGATTTATTTTATGATTCAATTCATGGTTCATGAATCTTGATTCAATTCATGATTTATTTCATGATTCATGATTTGATTCATGATTCATGATTCATGATTCAATTTATGATTCAATTCATGATTTATTTCATGATTCATGATTCGATTCATGATTCATGATTCATGATTCAATTCATGATTCAATTCATGATTTATGATTCAATACATGATTCATGATTCATGATTCAATTCATGATTCATGATTCGATTTATGATTCATGATTCAATTCATGATGCATGATTCAATTCGTGATTTCGTGATTCAATTCATGATTCATGATTCATTTCATGATTCATTTAATGATTCATGATTCCTGATTCAATTCATGATTCATGATTCAATTAATGATTCATGATTTATTTCATGATTCAATTCATGATTCGATTCATGATTCATGATTCAATTCATGATTCATGATTCGCTTCATGATTCATGATTCAATTCTTGATTCATGATTCATGATTCGATTCATGATTCATGTTTAAATTCATGGTTCATGAATCTTGATTCAATTCATGATTTATTTCATGATTCATGATTCAATTCATGATTCATGATTCGCTTCATGATTCATGATTCAATTCTTGATTCATGATTCATGATTCGATTCATGATTCATGTTTAAATTCATGGTTCATGAATCTTGATTCAATTCATGATTTATTTCATGATTCATGATTCAATTCATGATTCAATTTTCATTTCGTGATTCATTTCATGATTCATGATTTCTGATTCAATTCATGATTCATGATTCAATTCATGATTCAATTCATGATTCAATTTATGATTCATAATTCATGATTCAATTCATGATTCATGATTCATGATTCAATTCATGATTTATGATTCAATTCATGATTCATGATTCCTGATTCAATTCATGATTCATGATTCATGATTCAATTCATGATTCATGATTCATGATTTGATTCATGATTCATGATTCATGATTTTATTCATGATTCATGATTCAATTCATGATTCATAATTCATGACTCGATTCATGATTCATGATTCATGATTCGATTCATGATTCATGATTAAATTTATGATTCGATTCATTATTCATGATTAAATTCATGATTCGATACATGATTCATGATTCATGATTCGATTCATGATTCATGATTAAATTCATGATTCATGATTCATGATTCAATTCATGATTCGATTCATGATTCATGATTAAATTCATGATTAATGATTTATGATTCAATTCATGATTCATGATTCATGATTCAATTCATGATTCGATTCATGATTCATGATTCAATTCATGATTCATGATTCGATTCATGATTCATGATTCGATTCATGATTCATGATTCAATTCTTGATTCATGATTCATGATTCGATTCATGATTCATGATTAAATTTATGATTCATGATTTATGATTCAATTCATGATTCATGATTTATTTCATGATTCATGATTTGATTCATGATTCATGATTCATGATTCAATTTATGATTCAATTCATGATTTATTTCATGATTCATGATTCGATTCATGATTCATGATTCATGATTTAATTCATGATTCAATTCATGATTTATGATTCAATACATGATTCATGATTCATGATTCAATTCATGATTCATGATTCGATTTATGACTCATGATTCAATTCATGATGCATGATTCAATTCGTGATTCGTGATTCAATTCATGATTCATGATTCATTTCATGATTCATTTAATGATTCATGATTCCTGATTCAATTCATGATTCATGATTCAATTCATGATTCATGATTCATTTCATGATTCAATTCATGATTCGATTCATGATTCATGATTCAATTCATGATTCATGATTCGCTTCATGATTCATGATTCAATTCTTGATTCATGATTCATGATTCGATTCATGATTCATGTTTAAATTCATGGTTCATGAATCTTGTTTCAATTCATGATTTATTTCATGATTCATGATTCAATTCATGATTCAATTTATGATTTATGATTCATGATTCAATTCATGATTCATGATTCATTTCATGATTCAATTTATGATTCATAATTCAGGATTCAAATAATGATACAATTCATGATTCATAATTCAATTCATGATTCATGATTCATGATTCGATTCATGATTCATGATTCAATTCATGATTCATGATTCAGGATTCAATTCATGATTCGTGATTCATGATTCAATTCATGATACATGATTCGATTCATGATTCATGATTCATGATTCAATCCATGATTCCTGATTCAATTCATGATTCATGATTCAATTCATGATTCATGATTTATGATTCAATTCATGATTCATGATTCAATTCATGATTCATGATTCGATTCATGATTCATGATTCAATTCATGATTCATGATTCATGATTCAATTCATGATTCGATTTATGATTCATGATTCAATTCATGATTCATGATTCAATTCATGATTTATAATTCAATTCATGATTCATGATTCATGATTCAATTCATGATTCATGATTTATGATTCAATTCATGATTCATGATTCAATTCATGATTCATGATTCAATTCATGATTCGATTCATGATTCAATTCATGATTCATGATTCATGTTTTGATTCACGATTCATGATTCAATTAATGATTCATGATTCATGATTCGATTCATGATTCATGATTCGATTCATGATTCATGATTCATGATTCATGATTCAATTCATGATTCATGATTCATGATTCGATCTATGATTCATGATTCAATTCATGATTCATGATTCATGATTCGATCTATGATTCATGATTCAATTCATGATTCATGATTCGATTCAAGATTTATGGATCATGATTCGATTCATGATTCATGGATCATGATTCGATTCATGATTTATGTTTCAATTTATGATTCAATTCTTGATTTAATTCATAATTGAATTCATGATTCATGATTTAATTCTTGATTCATGATTCATGATTCAATTCATGATTCGATTCATGATTCGATTCATGATTCATGATTCAATTCATGCTTCATGATTTGTGATTTGATTCATGATTCATGATTCATGATTCAATTCATGATTCGATTCATGATTCATGATTCAATTCATGATTCATGATTCAATTCATGATACATGATTCATGATTCGATTTATGATTCATGATTCAATTCATGATTCATGATTTAATTCGTGATTCATGATTCAATTCATGATTCATGATTCATTTCATGATTAATTTCATGATTTATGATTCCTAATTCAATTCATGATTCATGATTCAATTCATGATTTATGATTCATTTCATGATTTATTATTTATGATTCAATTCATGATTCATGATTCAATTCATGATTCATAATTCATGATTCAATTCATGATTCATGATTCATGATTCAATTTATGATTCATGATTTATGATTCAATTCATGATTCATGATTCAATTCATGATTCATGATTCAATTCATGATTCATTTCATGATTTATGATTCAATACATGATTCATGATTCATGATTTATGATTCAATTCATGATTCATGATTCAATTCATGATTCATGATTCAATTCATGATTCATTTCATGATTTATGATTCAATACATGATTCATGATTCATGATTTAATTCATGATTCATGATTCGATTTATGATTCATGATTCAATTCATGATGCATGATTCAATTCGTGATTCGTGATTCAATTCATGATTCATGATTCATTTGATGATTAATTTAATGATTCATGATTCCTGATTCAATTCATGATTCATGATTCAATTCATGATTCATGATTTATTTCATGATTCAATTCATGATTCGATTCATGATTCATGATTCAATTCATGATTCAAGATTCGCTTCATGATTCATGATTCAATTCTTGATTCATGATTCATGATTCGATTCATGTTTAAATTCATGGTTCATGAATCTTGATTCAATTCATGATTTATTTCATGATTCATGATTCAATTCATGATTCAATTTATGATTTATGATTCATGATTCAATTCATGATTCATGATTTATTTCATGATTCAATTCATGATTCAAATCATGATTCATGATTCAATTCATGATTCATGATTCGCTTCATGATTCATGATTCAATTCTTGATTCATGATTCATGATTCGATTCATGATTCGTGATTCATGATTCAATTCATGATACATGATTCGATTCATGATTCATGATTCAATTCATGATTCATGATTCATGATTCAATTCATGTTTTGATTTATGATTCATGATTCAATTCATGATTCATGATTCAATTCATGATTCATGATTCGATTCATGATTCATGATTCAATTCATGATTCATGATTCATGATTCAATTCATGTTTCGATTTATGATTCATGATTCAATTCATGATTCATGATTCAATTCATGATTTATAATTCAATTCATGATTCATGATTCATGATTCAATTCATGATTCATGATTTATGATTCAATTCATGATTCATGATTCAATTCATGATTCATGATTCAATTCATGATTCGATTCATGATTCATGATTCAATTTATGATTTATGATTCATGTTTTGATTCATGATTCATGATTCAATTAATGATTCATGATTCATGATAAAATTCATGATTCATGATTCGATTCATGATTCATGATTCATGATTCATGATTCAATTCATGATTCATGATTCATGATTCGATCTATGATTCATGATTCAATTCATGATTCATGATTCAATTCATGATTCGATTCATGATTCATGATTCATGATTCGATTCAAGATTTATGGATCATGATTCGATTCATGATTCATGGATCATGATTCGATTCATGATTTATGTTTCAATTTATGATTCAATTCTTGATTTAATTCATAATTGAATTCATGATTCATGATTTAATTCTTGATTCATGATTCATGATTCAATTCATGATTTGATTCATGATTCATGATTCGATTCATGATTCATGATTCAATTCATGATTCATGATTTGTGATTTGATTCATGATTCATGATTCATGATTCAATTCATGATTCGATTCATGATTCATGATTCAATTCATGATTCATGATTCAATTCATGATTCATGATTCATGATTCGATTTATGATTCATGATTCAATTCATGATTCATGATTTAATTCGTGATTCATGATTCAATTCATGATTCATGATTCATTTCATGATTAATTTCATGATTTATGATTCCTAATTCAATTCATGATTCATGATTCAATTCATGATTTATGATTCATTTCATGATTTATTATTTATGATTCAATTCATGATTCATGATTCAATTCATGATTCATAATTCATGATTCAATTCATGATTCATGATTCATGATTCAATTTATGATTCATGATTTATGATTCAATTCATGATTCATGATTCAATTCATGATTCATGATTCAATTCATGATTCATGATTCAATTCATGATTCGATTCATGATTCATGATTCAATTCATAATTCATGATTCATGTTTTGATTCATGATTCATGATTCAATTAATGATTCATGATTCATGATAAAATTCATGATTCATGATTCGATTCATGATTCATGATTCATGATTCATGATTCAATTCATGATTCATGATTCGATCTATGATTCATGATTTAATTCATGATTCATGATTCAATTCATGATTTATAATTCAATTCATGATTCATGATTCATGATTCAATTCATGATTCATGATTCATGATTCAATTCATGATTCGATTCATGATTCATGATTCGATTGAAGATTTATGGATCATGATTCGATTCATGATTCATGGATCATGATTCGATTCATGATTTATGTTTCAATTTATGATTCAATTCTTGATTTAATTCATAATTGAATTCATGATTCATGATTTAATTCTTGATTCATGATTCATGATTCAATTCATGATTCATGATTCAATTCATGATTCGATTCATGATTCATGATTCAATTTATGATTTATGATTCATGTTTTGATTCATGATTCATGATTCAATTAATGATTCATGATTCATGATAAAATTCATGATTCATGATTCGATTCATGATTCATGATTCATGATTCATGATTCAATTCATGATTCATGATTCATGATTCGATCTATGATTCATGATTCAATTCATGATTCATGATTCAATTCATGATTCGATTCATGATTCATGATTCATGATTCGATTCAAGATTTATGGATCATGATTCGATTCATGATTCATGGATCATGATTCGATTCATGGTTTATGTTTCAATTTATGATTCAATTCTTGATTTAATTCATAATTGAATTCATGATTCATGATTTAATTCTTGATTCATGATTCATGATTCAATTCATGATTCATGATTCAATTCATGATTCGATTCATGATTCATGATTCAATTTATGATTTATGATTCATGTTTTGATTCATGATTCATGATTCAATTAATGATTCATGATTCATGATAAAATTCATGATTCATGATTCGATTCATGATTCATGATTCATGATTCATGATTCAATTCATGATTCATGATTCATGATTCGATCTATGATTCATGATTCAATTCATGATTCATGATTCAATTCATGATTCGATTCATGATTCATGATTCATGATTCGATTCAAGATTTATGGATCATGATTCGATTCATGATTCATGGATCATGATTCGATTCATGGTTTATGTTTCAATTTATGATTCAATTCTTGATTTAATTCATAATTGAATTCATGATTCATGATTTAATTCTTGATTCATGATTCATGATTCAATTCATGATTTGATTCATGATTCATGATTCGATTCATGATTCATGATTCAATTCATGATTCATGATTTGTGATTTGATTCATGATTCATGATTCATGATTCAATTCATGATTCGATTCATGATTCATGATTCAATTCATGATTCATGATTCAATTCATGATTCATGATTCATGATTCGATTTATGATTCATGATTCAATTCATGATTCATGATTTAATTCGTGATTCATGATTCAATTCATGATTCATGATTCATTTCATGATTAATTTCATGATTTATGATTCCTAATTCAATTCATGATTCATGATTCAATTCATGATTTATGATTCATTTCATGATTTATTATTTATGATTCAATTCATGATTCATGATTCAATTCATGATTCGATTCATGATTCATGATTCAATTTATGATTTATGATTCATGTTTTGATTCATGATTCATGATTCAATTAATGATTCATGATTCATGATAAAATTCATGATTCATGATTCGATTCATGATTCATGATTCATGATTCATGATTCAATTCATGATTCATGATTCATGATTCGATCTATGATTCATGATTCAATTCATGATTCATGATTCAATTCATGATTCGATTCATGATTCATGATTCATGATTCGATTCAAGATTTATGGATCATGATTCGATTCATGATTCATGGATCATGATTCGATTCATGATTTATGTTTCAATTTATGATTCAATTCTTGATTTAATTCATAATTGAATTCATGATTCATGATTTAATTCTTGATTCATGATTCATGATTCAATTCATGATTTGATTCATGATTCATGATTCGATTCATGATTCATGATTCAATTCATGATTCATGATTTGTGATTTGATTCATGATTCATGATTCATGATTCAATTCATGATTCGATTCATGATTCATGATTCAATTCATGATTCATGATTCAATTCATGATTCATGATTCATGATTCGATTTATGATTCATGATTCAATTCATGATTCATGATTTAATTCGTGATTCATGATTCAATTCATGATTCATGATTCATTTCATGATTAATTTCATGATTTATGATTCCTAATTCAATTCATGATTCATGATTCAATTCATGATTTATGATTCATTTCATGATTTATTATTTATGATTCAATTCATGATTCATGATTCAATTCATGATTCATAATTCATGATTCAATTCATGATTCATGATTCATGATTCAATTTATGATTCATGATTTATGATTCAATTCATGATTCATGATTCAATTCATGATTCATGATTCAATTCATGATTCATGATTCAATTCATGATTCGATTCATGATTCATGATTCAATTCATAATTCATGATTCATGTTTTGATTCATGATTCATGATTCAATTAATGATTCATGATTCATGATAAAATTCATGATTCATGATTCGATTCATGATTCATGATTCATGATTCATGATTCAATTCATGATTCATGATTCGATCTATGATTCATGATTTAATTCATGATTCATGATTCAATTCATGATTCATGATTCATGATTCAATTCATGATTCGATTCATGATTCATGATTCGATTGAAGATTTATGGATCATGATTCGATTCATGATTCATGGATCATGATTCGATTCATGATTTATGTTTCAATTTATGATTCAATTCTTGATTTAATTCATAATTGAATTCATGATTCATGATTTAATTCTTGATTCATGATTCATGATTCAATTCATGATTCATGATTCAATTCATGATTCGATTCATGATTCATGATTCAATTTATGATTTATGATTCATGTTTTGATTCATGATTCATGATTCAATTAATGATTCATGATTCATGATAAAATTCATGATTCATGATTCGATTCATGATTCATGATTCATGATTCATGATTCAATTCATGATTCATGATTCATGATTCGATCTATGATTCATGATTCAATTCATGATTCATGATTCAATTCATGATTCGATTCATGATTCATGATTCATGATTCGATTCAAGATTTATGGATCATGATTCGATTCATGATTCATGGATCATGATTCGATTCATGGTTTATGTTTCAATTTATGATTCAATTCTTGATTTAATTCATAATTGAATTCATGATTCATGATTTAATTCTTGATTCATGATTCATGATTCAATTCATGATTTGATTCATGATTCATGATTCGATTCATGATTCATGATTCAATTCATGATTCATGATTTGTGATTTGATTCATGATTCATGATTCATGATTCAATTCATGATTCGATTCATGATTCATGATTCAATTCATGATTCATGATTCAATTCATGATTCATGATTCATGATTCGATTTATGATTCATGATTCAATTCATGATTCATGATTTAATTCGTGATTCATGATTCAATTCATGATTCATGATTCATTTCATGATTAATTTCATGATTTATGATTCCTAATTCAATTCATGATTCATGATTCAATTCATGATTTATGATTCATTTCATGATTTATTATTTATGATTCAATTCATGATTCATGATTCAATTCATGATTCGATTCATGATTCATGATTCAATTTATGATTTATGATTCATGTTTTGATTCATGATTCATGATTCAATTAATGATTCATGATTCATGATAAAATTCATGATTCATGATTCGATTCATGATTCATGATTCATGATTCATGATTCAATTCATGATTCATGATTCATGATTCGATCTATGATTCATGATTCAATTCATGATTCATGATTCAATTCATGATTCGATTCATGATTCATGATTCATGATTCGATTCAAGATTTATGGATCATGATTCGATTCATGATTCATGGATCATGATTCGATTCATGATTTATGTTTCAATTTATGATTCAATTCTTGATTTAATTCATAATTGAATTCATGATTCATGATTTAATTCTTGATTCATGATTCATGATTCAATTCATGATTTGATTCATGATTCATGATTCGATTCATGATTCATGATTCAATTCATGATTCATGATTTGTGATTTGATTCATGATTCATGATTCATGATTCAATTCATGATTCGATTCATGATTCATGATTCAATTCATGATTCATGATTCAATTCATGATTCATGATTCATGATTCGATTTATGATTCATGATTCAATTCATGATTCATGATTTAATTCGTGATTCATGATTCAATTCATGATTCATGATTCATTTCATGATTAATTTCATGATTTATGATTCCTAATTCAATTCATGATTCATGATTCAATTCATGATTTATGATTCATTTCATGATTTATTATTTATGATTCAATTCATGATTCATGATTCAATTCATGATTCATAATTCATGATTCAATTCATGATTCATGATTCATGATTCAATTTATGATTCATGATTTATGATTCAATTCATGATTCATGATTCAATTCATGATTCATGATTCAATTCATGATTCATGATTCAATTCATGATTCATGATTCAATTCATGATTCGATTCATGATTCATGATTCAATTCATAATTCATGATTCATGTTTTGATTCATGATTCATGATTCAATTAATGATTCATGATTCATGATAAAATTCATGATTCATGATTCGATTCATGATTCATGATTCATGATTCATGATTCAATTCATGATTCATGATTCGATCTATGATTCATGATTTAATTCATGATTCATGATTCAATTCATGATTTATAATTCAATTCATGATTCATGATTCATGATTCAATTCATGATTCATGATTCATGATTCAATTCATGATTCGATTCATGATTCATGATTCGATTGAAGATTTATGGATCATGATTCGATTCATGATTCATGGATCATGATTCGATTCATGATTTATGTTTCAATTTATGATTCAATTCTTGATTTAATTCATAATTGAATTCATGATTCATGATTTAATTCTTGATTCATGATTCATGATTCAATTCATGATTCGATTCATGATTCATGATTCGATTCATGATTCATGATTCAATTCATGATTCATGATTTGTGATTTGATTCATGATTCATGATTCATGATTCAATTCATGATTCATGATTCAATTCATGATTCATGATTCATGATTCGATTTATGATTCATGATTCAATTCATGATTCATGATTTAATTCGTGATTCATGATTCAATTCATGATTCATGATTCATTTCATGATTAATTTCATGATTTATGATTCCCTAATTCAATTCATGATTCATGATTCAATTCATGATTTATGATTCATTTCATGATTTAATATTTATGATTCAATTCATGATTCATGATTCAATTCATGATTCATAATTCATGATTCAATTCATGATTTATGATTCATGATTCAATTCATGATTCATGATTTATGATTCAATTCATGATTCATGATTCAATTCATGATTTATGATTCATTTCATGATTTATTATTTATGATTCAATTCATGATTCATGAATTCAATTCATGATTCATAATTCATGATTCAATTCATGATTTATGATTCATGATTCAATTCATGATTCATGATTTATGATTCAATTCATGATTCATGATTCAATTCATGATTCATGATTCAATTCATGATTCGATTCATGATTCATGATTCAATTCATAATTCATGATTCATGTTTTGGATTTATGATTCATGATTCAATTAATGATTAATGATTCATGATAAAATTCATGATTCATGATTCGATTCATGATTCATGATTCATGATTCATGATTTCTATTCATGATTCATGATTCATGATTTGATCTATGATTCATGATTCAATTCATGATTCATGATTCATGATTCAATTCATGATTCATGATTCATGATTCAATTCATGATTCATGATTCATGATTCAATTCATGATTTATAATTCAATTCATGATTCATGATTCATGATTCAATTCATGATTCATGATTCATGATTCAATTCATGATTCGATTCATGATTCATGATTCGATTCAAGATTTATGGATCATGATTCGATTCATGATTCATGAATCATGATTCAATTCATGATTCATGATTCAATTCATGATTCGATTCATGATTCATGATTCGATTCATGATTCATGATTAAATTCATGATTCGATTCATGATTCATGATTAAATTCATGATTCGATACATGATTCATGTTTCATGATTCGATTCATGATTCATGATTTAATTCATGATTCATGATTGATTTCATGATTCGATTCATGATTCATGAATCATGATTCGATTCATAATTCATGATTAAATTCATGATTCATGATTTATGATTTAATTCATGATTCATGACTCACGATTTAATTCATGATTCGATTCATGATTCATGATTCATGATTGAATTCATGATTCATGATTCATGATTCGATTCATGATTCATGATTCAATTCTTGATTCATGATTCATGATTCGATTCATGATTCATGATTCAATTCTTGATTCATGATTCATGATTCGATTCATGATTCATGATTAAATTCATGATTCATGATTTATGATTCAATTCACGATTCATGATTTATTTCATGATTCATGATTCGATTCATGATTCATGATGCAATTCAAGATTCAATTCATAATTTATTTCATGATTCATGATTCGATTCATGATTCATGATTCAATTCATGATTCAATTCATGATTTATGATTTAATTCATGATTCATGATTCAATTCATGATTCATGATTTTATGATTCGATTTATAATTCATGATTCAATTCATGATGCATGATTCAATTTGTGATTCATGATTCAATTCATGATTCATGATTCAATTTATGATTCATAATTCATGATTCAATTCATGATTCATGATTCATGATTCAATTCATGATTTATGATTCAATTCATGATTCCTGATTCAATTCATGATTCATGATTCATGATTCAATTCATGATTCATGATTCATGATTTGATTCATGATTCATGATTCATGATTTTATTCATGATTCATGATTCAATTCATGATTCATAATTCATGACTCGATTCATCATTCATGATTCATGATTCGATTCATGATTCATGATTAAATTTATGATTCGATTCATTATTCATGATTAAATTCATGATTCGATACATGATTCATGATTCATGATTCGATTCATGATTCATGATTAAATTCATGATTCATGATTCATGATTTAATTCATTATTCGATTCATGATTCATGATTAAATTCATGATTAATGATTTATGATTCAATTCATGATTCATGATTCATGATTCAATTCATGATTCGATTCATGATTCATGATTCAATTCATGATTCATGATTCGATTCATGATTCATGATTCGATTAATGATTCATGATTCAATTCTTGATTCATGATTCATGATTCGATTCATGATTCATGATTAAATTTATGATTCATGATTTATGATTCAATTCATGATTCATGATTTATTTTATGATTCAATTCATGGTTCATGAATCTTGATTCAATTCATGATTTATTTCATGATTCATGATTTGATTAATGATTCATGATTCATGATTCAATTTATGATTCAATTCATGATTTATTTCATGATTCATGATTCGATTCATGATTCATGATTCATGATTTAATTCATGATTCAATTCATGATTTATGATTCAATACATGATTCATGATTCATGATTCAATTCATGATTCATGATTCGATTTATGACTCATGATTCAATTCATGATGCATGATTCAATTCGTGATTCGTGATTCAATTCATGATTCATGATTCATTTCATGATTCATTTAATGATTCATGATTCCTGATTCAATTCATGATTCCTGATTCAATTCATGATTCATGATTCATTTCATGATTCAATTCATGATTCGATTCATGATTCATGATTCAATTCATGATTCATGATTCGCTTCATGATTCATGATTCAATTCTTGATTCATGATTCGATTCATGATTCATGTTTAAATTCATGGTTCATGAATCTTGATTCAATTCATGATTTATTTCATGATTCATGATTCAATTCATGATTCAATTTATGATTTATGATTCATGATTCAATTCATGATTCATGATTCATTTCATGATTCAATTTATGATTCATAATTCAGGATTCAATTAATGATTCAATTCATGATTCATAATTCAATTCATGATTCATGATTCATGATTCGATTCATGATTCAATTCATGATTCATGATTCATGATTCAATTCATGATTCGTGATTCATGATTCAATTCATGATACATGATTCGATTCATAATTCATGATTCATGATTCAATCCATGATTCATGATTCAATTCATGATTCATGATTCAATTCATGATTCATGATTTATGATTCAATTCATGATTCATGATTCAATTCATGATTCATGATTCGATTCATGATTCATGATTCAATTCATGATTCATGATTCATGATTCAATTCATAATTCGATTTATGATTCATGATTCAATTCATGATTCATGATTCAATTCATGATTTATAATTCAATTCATGATTCATCATTCATGATTCAATTCATGATTCATAATTTATGATTCAATTCATGATTCATGATTCAATTCATGATTCATGATTCAATTCATGATTCGATTCATGATTCATGATTCAATTCATGATTCATGATTCATGTTTTGATTCATGATTCATGATTCAATTAATGATTCATGATTCATGATAAAATTCATGATTCATGATTCGATTCATGATTCATGATTCATGATTCAATTCATGATTCATGATTCATGATTCGATCTATGATTCATGATTTAATTCATGATTCATGATTCGATTCATGATTCATGATTCATGATTCATGATTCGATTCAAGATTTATGGATCATTATTCGATTCATGATTCATGGATCATGATTCGATTCATGATTTATGTTTCAATTTATGATTCAATTCTTGATTTAATTCATAATTGAATTCATGATTCATGATTTAATTCTTGATTCATGATTCATGATTCAATTCATGATTCGATTCATGATTCATGATTCGATTCATGATTCATGATTCAATTCATGATTCGATTCATGATTCATGATTCGATTCATGATTCATGATTCAATTCATGCTTCATGATTTGTGATTTGATTCATGATTCATGATTCATGATTCAATTCATGATTCGATTCATGATTCATGATTCAATTCATGATTCATGATTCAATTCATGATTCATGATTCATGATTCGATTTATGATTCATGATTCAATTCATGATTCATGATTTAATTCGTGATTCATGATTCAATTCATGATTCATGATTCATTTCATGATTAATTTCATGATTTATGATTCCTAATTCAATTCATGATTCATGATTCAATTCATGATTTATGATTCATTTCATGATTTATTATTTATGATTCAATTCATGATTCATGATTCAATTCATGATTCATAATTCATGATTCAATTCATGATTCATGATTCATGATTCAATTTATGATTCATGATTTATGATTCAATTCATGATTCATGATTCAATTCATGATTCATGATTCAATTCATGATTCGATTCATGATTCATGATTCAATTCATAATTCATGATTCATGTTTTGATTCATGATTCATGATTCAATTAATGATTCATGATTCATGATAAAATTCATGATTCATGATTCGATTCATGATTCATGATTCATGATTCATGATTCAATTCATGATTCATGATTCATGATTCGATCTATGATTCATGATTTAATTCATGATTCATGATTCAATTCATGATTTATAATTCAATTCATGATTCATGATTCAATTCATGATTCATGATTCATGATTCAATTTATGATTTGATTCATGATTCATGATTCGATTGAAGATTTATGGATCATGATTCGATTCATGATTCATGGATCATGATTCGATTCATGATTTATGTTTCAATTTATGATTCAATTCTTGATTTAATTCATAATTGAATTCATGATTCATGATTTAATTCTTGATTCATGATTCATGATTCAATTCATGATTCGATTCATGATTCATGATTCGATTCATGATTCATGATTCAATTCATGATTCATGATTCGTGATTCGATTCATGATTCATGATTCAATTCATGATTCATGATTCATGATTCGATTTATGATTCATGATTCAATTCATGATTCATGATTTAATTCGTGATTCATGATTGAATTCATGATTCATGATTCATTTCATGATTAATTTTATGATTTATGATTCCTAATTCAATTCATGATTCATGATTCAATTCATGATTTATGATTCATTTCATGATTTATTATTTATGATTCAATTCATGATTCATGATTCAATTCATGATTCATAATTAATGATTGAATTCATGCTTCATGGTTCATGATTCATGATTCATGATTCGATTCATGATTGATGATTTATGATTCATGATTTATGATTCATGATTTGATTTATGATTCATGATTCAATTCATGATTCATGATTTAATTTGTGATTCATGATTCAATTCATGATTCGATTCATGATTCATGATTCAATTCATGATTCATGATTCAATTCATGATTTATAATTCAATTCATGATTCATGATTCAATTCATGATTCATGATTCATGATTCGATTCATGATTAATGATTCATGATTTGATTCATGATTCATGATTCAATTCATGATTCATAAATCATGATTCAATTCATGATTCATGATTCAATTCATGATTCGATTCATGATTCATGATTCGATTCATGATTCATGATTAAATTCATGATTCGATTCATGATTCATGATTAAATTCATGATTCGATACATGATTCATGTTTCATGATACGATTCATGATTCATGATTTAATTCATGATTCATGATTCATTTCATGATTCGATTCATGATTCATGAATCATGATTCGATTCATGATTCATGATTCAATTCTTGATTCATGATTCATGATTCGATTCATGATTCATGATTCAATTCTTGATTCATGATTCATGATTCGATTCATGATTCATGATTAAATTCATGATTCATGATTTATGATTTAATTCATGATTCATGACTCATGATTTAATTCATGATTCATGATTTATGATTCAATTCACGATTCATGATTTATTTCATGATTCATGATTCGATTCATGATTCGTGATGCAATTCATGATTCAATTCATAATTTATTTCATGATTCATGATTCGATTCATGATTCATGATTCATGATTCAATTCATGATTCAATTCATGATTTATGATTTAATTCATGATTCATGATTCAATTCATGATTCATGATTTTATGATTCGATTTATAATTCATGATTCAATTCATGATGCATGATTCAATTTGTGATTCATGATTCAATTCATGATTCATGATTCATTTCGTGATTCATTTCATGATTCATTTCATGATTCATGATTCCTGATTCAATTCATGATTCACTTCATGATTCAATTTATGATTCATAATTCATGATTCAATTTATGATTCATGATTCATGATTCAATTCATGATTTATGATTCAATTCATGATTCATGATTCCTGATTCAATTCATGATTCATGATTCATGATTCAATTCATGATTCATGATTTATGATTTGATTCATGATTCATGATTCATGATTTGATTCATGATTCATGATTCATAATTCATGACTCGACTCATGATTCATGATTCATGATTCGATTCATGATTCATGATTAAATTTATGATTCGATTCATTATTCATGATTAAATTCATGATTCAATTCATGATTTATGATTCAAATTATGATTCATGATTCCTGATTCAATTCATGACTCATGATTCATGATTCAATTCATGATTCATGATTCATGATTTGATTCATGATTCATGATTTGATTCATGATTCATGATTCAATTCATGATTCATAATTCATGACTCGATTCATGATTCATGATTCATGATTCGATTCATGATTTATGATTAAATTTATGATTCGATTCATTATTCATGATTAAATTCATGATTCGATACATGATTCATGATTCATGATTCGATTCATGATTCATGATTAAATTCTTGATTCATGATTTAATTCATGATTCGATTCATGATTCATGATTAAATTCATGATTAATGATTTATGATTCAATTAATGATTCATGATTCAATTCATGATTCGATTCATGATTCATGATTCATGATTCAATTCATGATTCATGATTCGATTCATGATTCGATTCATGATTCATGATTCAATTCTTGATTCATGATTCATGATTCGATTCATGATTCATGATTACATTTATGTTTCATTATTTATGATTCAATTCATGATTCATGATTTTTTTCATGATTCAATTCATGGTTCATGAATCTTGATTCAATTCATGATTTATTTCATGATTCATGATTTGATTCATGATTCATGATTCATGATTCAATTTATGATTCAATTCATGATTTATTTCATGATTCATGATTCGATTCATGATTCATGATTCATGATTCATTGCATGATTCAATTCATGATTCATGATTCATGATTCGATTTATGATTCATGATTCAATTCATGATGCATGATTCAATTTGTGATTCATGATTCAATTCATGATTCATGATTCATTTCATGGTTCATGAATCTTGATTCAATTCATGATTTATTTCATGATTCATGATTTGATTCATGATTCATGATTCGCTTCATGATTCATGATTCGCTTCATGATTCATGATTCGCTTCATGATTCATGATTCAATTCTTGATTCATGATTCATGATTCGATTCATGATTCATGTTTAAATTCATGGTTCATGAATCTTGATTCAATTCATGATTTATTTCATGATTCATGATTCAATTCAAAATTCAATTCATGGTTCATGATTCATGATTCAATTCATGATTCATGATTCATTTCATGATTTAATTTATGATTCATAATTCAGGATTCAATTCATGATTTATAATTCAATTCATGATTCATGATTCATGATTCGATTCATGATTCATGATTCATGATTCATGATTCAATCCATGATTCATGATTCAATTCATGATTCATGATTCAATTCATGATTCATGATTTATGATTCAATTCATGATTCATGATTCAATTCATGATTCATGATTCGATTCATGATTCATGATTCAATTCATGATTCATGATTCATGATTCAATTCATGATTCGATTTATGATTCATGATTCAATTCATGATTCATGATTCATGATTCAATTCATGATTCATGATTTATGATTCAATTCATGATTCATGATTCAATTCATGATTCATGATTTAATTCATGATTCGATTCATGATTCATGATTCATGATTCGATTCAAGATTTATGGATCATTATTCGATTCATGATTCATGGATCATGATTCGATTCATGATTTATGTTTCAATTTATGATTCAATTCTTGATTTAATTCATAATTGAATTCATGATTCATGATTTAATTCTTGATTCATGATTCATGATTCAATTCATGATTCGATTCATGATTCATGATTCGATTCATGATTCATGATTCAATTCATGCTTCATGATTTGTGATTTGATTCATGATTCATGATTCATGATTCAATTCATGATTCGATTCATGATTCATGATTCAATTCATGATTCATGATTCAATTCATGATTCATGATTTATGATTCGATTTATGATTCATGATTCAATTCATGATTCATGATTTAATTCGTGATTCATGATTCAAATCATGATTCGTGATTCATTTCATGATTAATTTCATGATTTATGATTCCTAATTCAATTCATGATTCATGATTCAATTCATGATTTATGATTCATTTCATGATTTATTATTTATGATTCAATTCATGATTCATGATTCAATTCATGATTCATAATTCATGATTCAATTCATGATTCATGATTCATGATTCAATTTATGATTCATGATTTATGATTCAATTCATGATTCATGATTCAATTCATGATTCATGATTCAATTCATGATTCGATTCATGATTCATGATTCAATTCATAATTCATGATTCATGTTTTGATTCATGATTCATGATTCAATTAATGATTCATGATTCATGATAAAATTCATGATTCATGATTCGATTCATGATTCATGATTCATGATTCAATTCATGATTCATGATTCATGATTCGATCTATGATTCATGATTTAATTCATGATTCATGATTCAATTCATGATTTATAATTCAATTCATGATTCATGATTCATGATTCAATTCATGATTCATGATTCATGATTCAATTCATGATTCGATTCATGATTCATGATTCGATTGAAGATTTATGGATCATGATTCGATTCATGATTCATGGATCATGATTCGATTCATGATTTATGTTTCAATTTATGATTCAATTCTTGATTTAATTCATAATTGAATTCATGATTCATGATTTAATTCTTGATTCATGATTCATGATTTAATTTATGATTCGATTCATGATTCATGATTCGATTCATGATTCATGATTCAATTCATGATTCATGATTCGTGATTCGATTCATGGATCATGATTCAATTCATGATTCATGATTCATGATTCAATTCATGATTCATGATTCAATTCATGATTCATGATTCAATTCATGATTCATGATTCATGATTCGATTTATGATTCATGATTCAATTCATGATTCATGATTTAATTCGTGATTCATGATTTAATTCATGATTCATGATTCATTTCATGATTAATTTTATGATTTATGATTCCTAATTCAATTCATGATTCATGATTCAATTCATGATTTATGATTCATTTCATGATTTATTATTTATGATTCAATTCATGATTCATGATACAATTCATGATTCATAATTAATGATTCAATTCATGATTCATGGTTCATGATTCATGATTCATGATTCGATTCATGATTGATGATTTATGATTCATGATTTATGATTCATGATTCAATTCATGATTCATAATTAATGATTCAATTCATGATTCATGGTTCATGATTCATGATTCATGATTCGATTCATGATTGATGATTTATGATTCATGATTTATGATTCATGATTTGATTTATGATTCATGATTCAATTCATGATTCATGATTTAATTTGTGATTCATGATTCAATTCATGATTCGATTCATGATTCATGATTCAATTCATGATTCATGATTCAATTCATGATTTATAATTCAATTCATGATTCATGATTCAATTCATGATTCATGATTCATGATTCGATTCATGATTAATGATTCATGATTTGATTCATGATTCATGATTCAATTCATGATTCATAAATCATGATTCAATCCATGATTCATGATTCAATTCATGATTCATGATTCAATTCATGATTCATGATTTATGATTCAAATCATGATTCATGATTCAATTCATGATTCATGATTCGATTCATGATTCATGATTCAATTCATGATTCATGATTCATGATTCAATTCATGATTCGATTTATGATTCATGATTCAAATCATGATTCATGATTCAATTCATGATTTATAAATCAATTCATGATTCATGATTCATGATTCAATTCATGATTCATGATTTATGATTCAATTCATGATTCATGATTCAATTCATGATTCATGATTCAATTCATGATTCGATTCATGATTCATGATTCAATTCATGATTCATGATTCATGTTTTGATTCATGATTCATGATTCAATTAATGATTCATGATTCATGATAAAATTCATGATTCATGATTCGATTCATGATTCATGATTCATGATTCATGATTCAATTCATGATTCATGATTCATGATTCGATCTATGATTCATGATTTAATTCATGATTCATGATTCAATTCATGATTCGATTCATGATTCATGATTCATGATTCGATTCAAGATTTATGGATCATTATTCGATTCATGATTCATGGATCATGATTCGATTCATGATTTATGTTTCAATTTATGATTCAATTCTTGATTTAATTCATAATTGAATTCATGATTCATGATTTAATTCTTGATTCATGATTCATGATTCAATTCATGATTCGATTCATGATTCATGATTCGATTCATGATTCATGATTCAATTCATGCTTCATGATTTGTGATTTGATTCATGATTCATGATTCATGATTCAATTCATGATTCGATTCATGATTCATGATTCAATTCATGATTCATGATTCAATTCATGATTCATGATTCATGATTCGATTTATGATTCATGATTCAATTCATGATTCATGATTTAATTCGTGATTCATGATTCAATTCATGATTCATGATTCATTTCATGATTAATTTCATGATTTATGATATCTAATTCAATTCATGATTCATGATTCAATTCATGATTTATGATTCATTTCATGATTTATTATTTATGATTCAATTCATGATTCATGATTCAATTCATGATTCATAATTCATGATTCAATTCATGATTCATGATTTATGATTCAATTCATGATTCATGATTCAATTCATGATTCATGATTCAATTCATGATTCGATTCATGATTCATGATTCAATTCATAATTCATGATTCATGTTTTGATTCATGATTCATGATTCAATTAATGATTCATGATTCATGATAAAATTCATGATTCATGATAAAATTCATGATTCATGATTCAATTCATGATTCATGATTCATGATTCATGATTCAATTCATGATTCATGATTCATGATTCGATCTATGATTCATGATTTAATTCATGATTCATGATTCAATTCATGATTTATAATTCAATTCATGATTCATGATTCATGATTCAATTCATGATTCATGATTCATGATTCAATTCATGATTCGATTCATGATTCATGATTCGATTGAAGATTTATGGATCATGATTCGATTCATGATTCATGGATCATGATTCGATTCATGATTTATGTTTCAATTTATGATTCAATTCTTGATTTAATTCATAATTGAATTCATGATTCATGATTTAATTCTTGATTCATGATTCATGATTCAATTCATGATTCGATTCATGATTCATGATTCGATTCATGATTCATGATTGAATTCATGATTCATGATTCGTGATTCGATTCATGGATCATGATTCAATTCATGATTCATGATTCATGATTCAATTCATGATTCGATTCATGATTCATGATTCAATTCATGATTCATGATTCAATTCATGATTCATGATTCATGATTCGATTTATGATTCATGATTCAATTCATGATTCATGATTTAATTCGTGATTCATGATTCAATTCATGATTCATGATTCATGATTCGATTTATGATTCATGATTCCTAATTCAATTCATGATTCATGATTCAATTCATGATTTATGATTCATTTCATGATTTATTATTTATGATTCAATTCATGATTCATGATTCAATTCATGATTCATAAATAATGATTCAATTCATGATTCATGGTTCATGATTCATGATTCGATTCATGATTGATGATTTATGATTCATGATTTATGATTCATGATTTGATTTATGATTCATGATTCAATTCATGATTCATGATTTAATTTGTGATTCATGATTTAATTCATGATTCGATTCATGATTCATGATTCAATTCATGATTCATGATTCAATTCATGATTTATAATTCAATTCATGATTCATGATTCAATTCATGATTCATGATTCATGATTCGATCTATGATTCATGATTTAATTCATGATTCATGATTCAATTCATGATTTATAATTCAATTCATGATTCATGATTCATGATTCAATTCATGATTCATGATTCATGATTCAATTCATGATTCGATTCATGATTCATGATTCGATTGAAGATTTATGGATCATGATTCGATTCATGATTCATGGATCATGATTCGATTCATGATTTATGTTTCAATTTATGATTCAATTCTTGATTTAATTCATAATTGAATTCATGATTCATGATTTAATTCTTGATTCATGATTCATGATTCAATTCATGATTCGATTCATGATTCATGATTCGATTCATGATTCATGATTGAATTCATGATTCATGATTCGTGATTCGATTCATGGATCATGATTCAATTCATGATTCATGATTCATGATTCAATTCATGATTCGATTCATGATTCATGATTCAATTCATGATTCATGATTCAATTCATGATTCATGATTCATGATTCGATTTATGATTCATGATTCGATTCATGATTCATGATTTAATTCGTGATTCATGATTCAATTCATGATTCATGATTCATGATTCGATTTATGATTCATGATTCCTAATTCAATTCATGATTCATGATTCAATTCATGATTTATGATTCATTTCATGATTTATTATTTATGATTCAATTCATGATTCATGATTCAATTCATGATTCATAAATAATGATTCAATTCATGATTCATGGTTCATGATTCATGATTCGATTCATGATTGATGATTTATGATTCATGATTTATGATTCATGATTTGATTTATGATTCATGATTCAATTCATGATTCATGATTTAATTTGTGATTCATGATTTAATTCATGATTCGATTCATGATTCATGATTCAATTCATGATTCATGATTCAATTCATGATTTATAATTCAATTCATGATTCATGATTCAATTCATGATTCATGATTCATGATTCGATTCATGATTAATGATTCATGATTTGATTCATGATTCATGATTCAATTCATGATTCATAAATCATGATTCAATTCATGATTCATGATTCAATTCATGATTCGATTCATGATTAATGATTCGATTCATGATTCATGATTAAATTCATGATTCGATTCATGATTCATGATTAAATTCATGATTCGATACATGATTCATGTTTCATGATTCGATTCATGATTCATGATTTAATTCATGATTCATGATTCATTTCATGATTCGATTCATGATTCATGAATCATGATTCGATTCATAATTCATGATTAAATTCATGATTCATGATTTATGATTTAATTCATGATTCATGACTCATGATTTAATTCATGATTCGATTCATGATTCATGATTCATGATTCAATTCTTGATTCATGATTCATGATTCGATTCATTATTCATGATTCAATTCTTGATTCATGATTCATGATTCGATTCATTATTCATGATTAAATTCATGATTCATGATTTATGATTTAATTCATGATTCATGACTCATGATTTAATTCATGATTCATGATTTATGATTCAATTCACGATTCATGATTTATTTCATGATTCATGATTTGATTCATGATTCATGATGCAATTCATGATTCAATTCATAATTTATTTCATGATTCATGATTCGATTCATGATTCATGATTCATGATTCAATTCATGATTCAATTCATGATTTATGATTTAATTCATGATTCATGATTCAATTCATGATTCATGATTTTATGATTCGATTTATAATTCATGATTCAATTCATGATGCATGATTCAATTTGTGATTCATGATTCAATTCATGATTCATGATTCATTTCATGATTCAATTCATGATTCAATTCATGATTCAATTTATGATTCATAATTCATGATTCAATTTATGATTCATGATTCATGATTCAATTCATGATTTATGATTCAATTCATGATTCATGATTCCTGATTCAATTCATGATTCATGATTCATGATTCAATTCATGATTCATGATTCATGATTTGATTCATGATTCATGATTCATGATTTGATTCATGATTCATGATTCATAATTCATGACTCGACTCATGATTCATGATTCATGATTCGATTCATGATTCATGATTAAATTTATGATTCGATTCATTATTCATGATTAAATTCATGATTCAATTCATGATTTATGATTCAAATTATGATTCATGATTTCTGATTCAATTCATGACTCATGATTCATGATTCAATTCATGATTCATGATTCATGATTTGATTCATGATTCATGATTTGATTCATGATTCATGATTCAATTCATGATTCATAATTCATGACTCGATTCATGATTCATGATTCATGATTCGATTCATGATTTATGATTAAATTTATGATTCGATTCATTATTCATGATTAAATTCATGATTCGATACATGATTCATGATTTATGATTCGATTCATGATTCATGATTAAATTCTTGATTCATGATTTAATTCATGATTCGATTCATGATTCATGATTAAATTCATGATTAATGATTTATGATTCAATTAATGATTCATGATTCAATTCATGATTCGATTCATGATTCATGATTCATGATTCAATTCATGATTCATGATTCGATTCATGATTCATGATTCGATTCATGATTCATGATTCAATTCTTGATTCATGATTCGATTCATGATTCATGATTACATTTATGATTCATTATTTATGATTCAATTCATGATTTATTTCATGATTCATGATTCGATTCATGATTCATGATTCATTTCATGATTCAATTCATGATTCATGATTCATGATTCATGATTCATTTCATGATTCAATTCATGATTCATGATTCATGATTCGATTTATGATTCATGATTCAATTCATGATGCATGATTCAATTTGTGATTCATGATTCAATTCATGATTCATGATTCATTTCATGATTCATTTCATGATTCATTTCATGATTCATGATTTGATTCATGATTCATGATTCGCTTCATGATTCATGTTTCGCTTCATGATTCATAATTCGCTTTATGATTCATGATTCAATTCTTGATTCATGATTCATGATTCGATTCATGATTCATGTTTAAATTCATGGTTCATGAATCTTGATTCAATTCATGATTTATTTCATGATTCATGATTCAATTCATGATTCAATTTATGATTCATGATTCATGATTCAATTCATGATTCATGATTCATTTCATGATTTAATTTATGATTCATAATTCAGGATTCAATTCATGATTTATAATTCAATTCATGATTCATGATTCATGATTCGATTCATGATTCATGATTCGATTCATGATTCATTATTCATGATTCAATCCATGATTCATGATTCAATTCATGATTCATGATTCAATTCATGATTCATGATTTATGATTCAATTCATGATTCATGATTCAATTCATGATTCATGATTCGATTCATGATTCATGATTCAATTCATGATTCATGATTCATGATTCAATTCGTGATTCGATTCATGATTCATGATTCAATTCATGATTCATGATTCATGATTCAATTCATGATTTATAATTCAATTCATGATTCATGATGCATGATTCAATTCATGATTCATGATTTATGATTCAATTCATGATTCATGATTCAATTCATGATTCATGATTCAATTCATGATTCATTATTCAATTCATGATTCATGATTCAATTCATGATTCATTATTCAATTCATGATTCATAATTCAAATCATTATTCGATTCATGATTCATGATTCAATTTATGATTTATGATTCATGTTTTGATTCATGATTCATGATTCAATTCATGATTCATGATTCATGATAAAATTCATGATTCATGATTCGATTCATGATTCATGATTCATGATTCATGATTCAATTCATGATTCATGATTCGATTTATGATTCATGATTCAATTCATGATTCATGATTCAATTCATGATTCGATTCATGATTCATGATTCATGATTCGATTCAAGATTTATGGATCATGATTCGATTCACGATTCATGGATCATGATTCGATTCATGATTCATGTTTCAATTTATGATTCAATTCTTGATTTAATTCATAATTGAATTCATGATTCATGATTTAATTCTTGATTCATGATTCATGATTCAATTCATGATTCGATTCATGATTCATGATTCAATTCATGATTCATGATTCAATTCATGATTCATGATTCGTGATTCGATTCATGATTCATGATTCAATTCATATTTCATGATTCATGATTCAATTCATGATTCGATTCATGATTCATGATTCGATTCATGATTCATGATTCAATTCATGATTCATGATTCATGATTCGATTTATGATTCATGATTCAATTCATGATTCATGATTTAATTCGTGATTTATGATTCAATTCATGATTCATGATTCATTTTATGATTCATTTCATGATTTATGATTCCTAATTCAATTCATGATTCATGATTCAATTCATGATTTACGATTCATTTCATGATTTATGATTCATGATTCGATTTATGATTCATGATTCAATTCATGATTCATGATTTAATTTGTGAT
Organism: Mixophyes fleayi; assembly: GCF_038048845.1. Classification (NCBI taxonomy): domain Eukaryota; kingdom Metazoa; phylum Chordata; class Amphibia; order Anura; family Limnodynastidae; genus Mixophyes; species Mixophyes fleayi. The sequence continues at coordinate 160,047 of NW_027445941.1, forward strand.
TCATGATTCAATTCATGATTCATGATTCATTTCATGATTCCTGATTCATTTCATGATTCATTTCATGATTCATGATTCCTGATTCAATTCATGATTCATGATTCAATTAATGATTTATGATTCATTTCATGATTTATGATTCATGATTAAATTCATGATTCAATTTATGATTCATAATTCATGATTCAATTCATGATTCAATTCATGATTCATGATTCATGATTCAATTCATGATTCATGATTCATGATTCATGATTCATGATTCAATTCATAATTCATGATTCATCATTCAATTCAGGATTCATTATTTGATTCATGATTCATAATTCATGATTCAATTCATGATTCTTGATTCAATTCATGATTCGATTCATGATTTATGTTTGAATTCATGATTCGATTCATGATTCATATTTGAATTCATGATTTAATTCATGATTCATTTCATGATTTATGATTGTATTCATAATTCATGATTCAATTCATGATTCATGATTCGAATCATGATTCATGATTCATGATTCAATTCATGATTCATGATTCAATTCATGATTAAATTCATGATTCGATACATGATTCATGATTCATGATTCGATTCATGATTCATGATTAAATTCTTGATTCATGATTTAATTCATGATTCGATTCATGATTCATGATTAAATTCATGATTAATGATTTATGATTCAATTAATGATTCATGATTCAATTCATGATTCGATTCATGATTCATGATTCATAATTCAATTCATGATTCATGAATCGATTCATGATTCATGATTCGATTCATGATTCATGATTCAATTCTTGATTCATGATTCGATTCATGATTCATGATTACATTTATGATTCATTATTTATGATTCAATTCATGATTTATTTCATGATTCATGATTCGATTCATGATTCATGATTCATTTCATGATTCAATTCATGATTCATGATTCATGATTCATGATTCATTTCATGATTCAATTCATGATTCATGATTCATGATTCGATTTATGATTCATGATTCAATTCATGATGCATGATTCAATTTGTGATTCATGATTCAATTCATGATTCATGATTCATTTCATGATTCATTTCATGATTCATTTCATGATTCATGATTTGATTCATGATTCATGATTCGCTTCATGATTCATGTTTCGCTTCATGATTCATAATTCGCTTTATGATTCATGATTCAATTCTTGATTCATGATTCATGATTCGATTCATGATTCATGTTTAAATTCATGGTTCATGAATCTTGATTCAATTCATGATTTATTTCATGATTCATGATTCAATTCATGATTCAATTTATGATTCATGATTCATGATTCAATTCATGATTCATGATTCATTTCATGATTTAATTTATGATTCATAATTCAGGATTCAATTCATGATTTATAATTCAATTCATGATTCATGATTCATGATTCGATTCATGATTCATGATTCATGATTCGATTCATGATTCATTATTCATGATTCAATCCATGATTCATGATTCAATTCATGATTCATGATTCAATTCATGATTCATGATTTATGATTCAATTCATGATTCATGATTCAATTCATGATTCATGATTCGATTCATGATTCATGATTCAATTCATGATTCATGATTCATGATTCAATTCGTGATTCGATTCATGATTCATGATTCAATTCATGATTCATGATTCATGATTCAATTCATGATTTATAATTCAATTCATGATTCATGATGCATGATTCAATTCATGATTCATGATTTATGATTCAATTCATGATTCATGATTCAATTCATGATTCATGATTCAATTCATGATTCATGATTCAATTCATGATTCATGATTCAATTCATGATTCATAATTCAAATCATTATTCGATTCATGATTCATGATTCAATTTATGATTTATGATTCATGTTTTGATTCATGATTCATGATTCAATTCATGATTCATGATTCATGATAAAATTCATGATTCATGATTCGATTCATGATTCATGATTCATGATTCATGATTCAATTCATGATTCATGATTCGATTTATGATTCATGATTCAATTCATGATTCATGATTCAATTCATGATTCGATTCATGATTCATGATTCATGATTCGATTCAAGATTTATGGATCATGATTCGATTCACGATTCATGGATCATGATTCGATTCATGATTCATGTTTCAATTTATGATTCAATTCTTGATTTAATTCATAATTGAATTCATGATTCATGATTTAATTCTTGATTCATGATTCATGATTCAATTCATGATTCGATTCATGATTCATGATTCAATTCATGATTCATGATTCAATTCATGATTCATGATTCGTGATTCGATTCATGATTCATGATTCAATTCATATTTCATGATTCATGATTCAATTCATGATTCGATTCATGATTCATGATTCGATTCATGATTCATGATTCAATTCATGATTCATGATTCATGATTCGATTTATGATTCATGATTCAATTCATGATTCATGATTTAATTCGTGATTTATGATTCAATTCATGATTCATGATTCATTTTATGATTCATTTCATGATTTATGATTCCTAATTCAATTCATGATTCATGATTCAATTCATGATTTACGATTCATTTCATGATTTATGATTCATGATTCGATTTATGATTCATGATTCAATTCATGATTCATGATTTAATTTGTGATTCATGATTCAATTCATGATTCATGATTCATTTCATGATTCCTGATTCATTTCATGATTCATTTCATGATTCATGATTCCTGATTCAATTCATGATTCATGATTCAATTAATGATTTATGATTCATTTCATGATTCATGATTCATGATTAAATTCATGATTCAATTTATGATTCATAATTCATGATTCAATTCATGATTCAATTCATGATTCATGATTCATGATTCAATTCATGATTCATGATTCATGATTCATGATTCATGATTCAATTCATAATTCATGATTCATCATTCAATTCAGGATTCATTATTTGATTCATGATTCATAATTCATGATTCAATTCATGATTCTTGATTCAATTCATGATTCGATTCATGATTTATGTTTGAATTCATGATTCGATTCATGATTCATATTTGAATTCATGATTTAATTCATGATTCATTTCATGATTTATGATTGTATTCATAATTCATGATTCAATTCATGATTCATGATTCGAATCATGATTCATGATTCATGATTCAATTCATGATTCATGATTCAATTCATGATTAATGATTTATGATTCAATTCATGATTCATGATTTAATTCATGATTCATGATTCAATTCATGATTCACGATTCATGATTTGATTCATGATTCATGATTCATGATTTGATTCATGATTCATGATTCATAATTCATGACTCGACTCATGATTCATGATTCATGATTCGATTCATGATTCATGATTAAATGTATGATTCGATTCATTATTCATGATTAAATTCATGATTCAATTCATGATTTATGATTCAAATTATGATTCATGATTCCTGATTCAATTCATGACTCATGATTCATGATTCAATTCATGATTCATGATTCATGATTTGATTCATGATTCATGATTTGATTCATGATTCATGATTCAATTCATGATTCATAATTCATGACTCGATTCATGATTCATGATTCATGATTCGATTCATGATTTATGATTAAATTTATGATTCGATTCATTATTCATGATTAAATTCATGATTCGATACATGATTCATGATTCATGATTCGATTCATGATTCATGATTAAATTCTTTGATTCATGATTTAATTCATGATTCGATTCATGATTCATGATTAAATTCATGATTAATGATTTATGATTCAATTAATGATTCATGATTCAATTCATGATTCGATTCATGATTCATGATTCATGATTCAATTCATGATTCATGATTCGATTCATGATTCATGATTCGATTCATGATTCATGATTCAATTCATGATTCATGATTCAATTCTTGATTCATGATTCATGATTCGATTCATGATTCATGATTACATTTATGATTCATTATTTATGATTCAATTCATGATTCATGATTTATTTCATGATTCAATTCATGGTTCATGAATCTTGATTCAATTCATGATTTATTTCATGATTCATGATTTGATTCATGATTCATGATTCATGATTCAATTTATGATTCAATTCATGATTTATTTCATGATTCATGATTCGATTCATGATTCATGATTCATGATTCATTTCATGATTCAATTCATGATTCATGATTCATGATTCATGATTCATTTCATGATTCAATTCATGATTCATGATTCATGATTCGATTTATGATTCATGATTCAATTCATGATGCATGATTCAATTTGTGATTCATTATTCAATTCATGATTCATGATTCATTTCATGGTTCATGAATCTTGATTCAATTCATGATTTATTTCATGATTCATGATTTGATTCATGATTCATGATTCGCTTCATGATTCATGATTCAATTCTTGATTCATGATTCATGATTCGATTCATGATTTATGTTTAAATTCATGGTTCATGAATCTTGATTCAATGCTTGATTTATTTCATGATTCATGATTCAATTCATGATTCAATTTATGATTCATGATTCATGATTCAATTCATGATTCATGATTCATTTCATGATTTAATTTATGATTCATAATTCAGGATTCAATTCATGATTTATAATTCAATTCATGATTCATGATTCATGATTCGATTCATGATTCATGATTCATGATTCGATTCATGATTCATGATTCATGATTCAATCCATGATTATTGATTCAATTCATGATTCATGATTCAATTCATGATTCATGATTTATGATTCAATTCATGATTCATGATTCAATTCATGATTCATGATTCGATTCATGATTCATGATTCAATTCATGATTCATGATTCATGATTCAATTCGTGATTCGATTCATGATTCATGATTCAATTCATGATTCATGATTCATGATTCAATTCATGATTTATAATTCAATTCATGATTCATGATGCATGATTCAATTCATGATTAATGATTTATGATTCAATTCATGATTCATGATTCAATTCATGATTCATGATTCAATTCATGATTCATTATTCAATTCATGATTCATGATTCAATTCATGATTCATTATTCAATTCATGATTCATGATTCAATTCATTATTCGATTCATGATTCATGATTCAATTCATGATTTATGATTCATGTTTTGATTCATGATTCATGATTCAATTCATGATTCATGATTCATGATAATATTCATGATTCATGATTCGATTCATGATTCATGATTCATGATTCATGATTCAATTCATGATTCATGTTTCGATTTATGATTCATGATTCAATTCATGATTCATGATTCAATTCATGATTCGATTCATGATTCATGATTCATGATTCGATTCAAGTTTTACGGATCATGATTCGATTCACGATTCATGGATCATGATTCGATTCATGATTCATGTTTCAATTTATGATTCAATTCTTGATTTAATTCATAATTGAATTCATGATTCATGATTTAATTCTTGATTCATGATTCATGATTCAATTCATGATTCGATTCATGATTCATGATTCAATTCATGATTCATGATTCAATTCATGATTCATGATTCGTGATTCGATTCATGATTCATGATTCAATTCATATTTCATGATTCATGATTCAATTCATGATTCGATTCATGATTCATGATTCGATTCATGATTCATGATTCAATTCATGATTCATGATTCATGATTCGATTTATGATTCATGATTCAATTCATGATTCATGATTTAATTCGTGATTTATGATTCAATTCATGATTCATGATTCATTTTATGATTCATTTCATGATTTATGATTCCTAATTCAATTCATGATTCATGATTCAATTCATGATTTACGATTCATTTCATGATTTATGATTCATGATTCGATTTATGATTCATGATTCAATTCATGATTCATGATTTAATTTGTGATTCATGATTCAATTCATGATTCATGATTCATTTCATGATTCATGATTCATTTCATGATTCCTGATTCATTTCATGATTCATTTCATGATTCATGATTCCTGATTCAATTCATGATTCATGATTCAATTAATGATTTATGATTCATTTCATGATTCATGATTCATGATTAAATTCATGATTCAATTCATGATTCAATTTATGATTCATAATTCATGATTCAATTCATGATTCAATTCATGATTCATGATTCATGATTCAATTCATGATTCATGATTCATGATTCATGATTCATGATTCAATTCATAATTCATGATTCATCATTCAATTCAGGATTCATTATTTGATTCATGATTCATAATTCATGATTCAATTCATGATTCTTGATTCAATTCATGATTCGATTCATGATTTATGTTTGAATTCATGATTCGATTCATGATTCATGTTTGAATTCATGATTTAATTCATGATTCATTTAATGATTTATGATTGTATTCATAATTCATGATTCAATTCATGATTCATGATTCGAATCATGATTCATGATTCATGATCCAATTCATGATTCATGATTCAATTCATGATTCATGATTTATGATTCAATTCATGATTCATGATTCAATTCATGATTCATGATTCAATTCATGATTCACGATTCATGATTTGATTCATGATTCAATTCATGATTCATGATTCATGACTTAATTTATGATTCGATTCATGATTCATGATTCAATTCATGATTCATGATTCATGATTCAATTCATGATTTATGATTCAATTCATGATTCATGATTCATAATTCAATTCATGACTCATGATTCATGATTCAATTCATGATTCATGATTCAAGATTTGATTCATGATTCATGATTCATGATTTGATTCATGATTCATGATTCAATTCATGATTCATAATTCATGATTCGATTCATGATTCATGATTCATGATTCGATTTATGATTCATGATTCATAATTCATGATTCGATTCATGATTCATGATTCGATTTATGATTCATGATTCAATTCATGATGCATGATTCAATTCGTGATTCATGATTCAATTCATGATTCATGATTCATTTCATGAATCAAGAATTGAATCATGATTCATGATTCATTTCATGATTCGATTCATGATTCGATTCATGATTCATGATTCAATTCATGATTCATGATTCGCTTCATGATTCATGATTCAATTCTTGATTCATGATTCATGATTCGATTCATGATTCATGATTAAATTCATGGTTCATGAATCTTGATTCAATTCATGATTTATTTCATGATTCATGATTCAATTCATTATTCAATTTATGATTCATGATTCATGATTCAATTCATGATTCATGATTCAATTCATGATTCATGATTCAATTCATGATTCATGATTCATTTCATGATTCATTTCATGATTCATGATTCCTGATTCAATTCATGATTCATGATTCAATTCATGATTCAATTTATGATTCATAATTCAGGATTCAATTAATGATTCAATTCATGATTCATAATTCAATTCATGATTCGATTCATGATTCTTGATTAAATTCATGATTAATGATTTATGAATCAATTCATGATTCATGATTCATGATTCAATTCATAATTCGATTCATGATTCATGATTCATGATTCAATTCATGATTCATGATTCGATTCATGATACATGATTCAATTCTTGATTCATGATTCATGATTTTATTCATGATTCATGATTAAATTTATGATTCATGATTAATGATTCAATTCATGATTCATGATTTATTTCATGATTCAATTCATGGTTCATGAATCTTGATTCAATTCATGATTTATTTCATGATTCATGATTTGATTCATGATTCATGATTCATGATTCAATCATGATTCAATTCAAGATTTATGATTCAATACATGATTCATGATTCATGATTCAACTCATGATTCATGATTCGATTTATGATTCATGATTCAATTCATGATGCATGATTCAATTCGTGATTCATGATTCAATTCATGATTCATGATTCATTTCATGATTCATGATTCTTGATTCAATTCATGATTCATGATTCAATTCATGATTCATGATTCATTTCATGATTCAATTCATGATTCGATAATTGATTCATGATTCAATTCATGATTCATGATTCGCTTCATGATTCATGATTCAATTCTTGATTCATGATTCATGATTCGATTCATGATTCATGATTAAATTCATGGTTTATGAATCTTGATTCAATTCATGATTTGTTTCATGATTCATGATTCAATTCAAAATTCAATTCATGGTTCATGAATCTTGATTCAATTCATGATTTATTTCATGATTCTTGATTCAATTCAAAATTCAATTCATGGTTCATGAATCTTGATTCAATTCATGATTCAATTTATGATTCATGATTCTTGATTCAATTCATGATTCATGATTCATTTCATGATTCATTTCATGATTCATGATTCCTGATTCAATTCATGATTCATGATTCAATTCATGATTCAATTTATGATTCATAATTCAGGATTCAATTAATGATTCAATTCATGATTCATAATTCAATTCATGATTCATGATTTATGATTCGATTCATGATTCATGATTCATGATTCAATTCATGATTCGTGATTCATGATTCATGATTCAATTCATGATTCATGATTCGATTCATGATTCATGATTTAATTCATGATTCATGATTTATGATTCAATTCATGATTCATGATTCAATTCATGATTCATGATTCAATTCATGATTCATGATTCAATTCATGATTCATGATTCAATTCATGATTCGATTCATGATTCATGATTCAATTCATGATTCATGATTCATGATTCAATTCATGATTTATAATTCAATTCATGATTCATGATTCATGATTCAATTCAAGATTCATGATTCATGATTCGATTCATGATTAATGATTCATGATTCGATTCATGATTCATGATTCGATTCATGATTCATGATTAAAATCATAATTCGATTCATGACTCATGATTAAATTCATGATTCGATACATGATTCATGATTCATGATTCGATTCATGATTCATGATTTAATTCATGATTCATGAATCATGATTCGATTCATGATTCATGAATCATGATTCGATTCATGATTCATGAATCATGATTCGATTCATAATTCATGATTAAATTCATGATTCATGATTTATGATTTAATTCATGATTCATGACTCATGATTTAATTCATGATTCGATTCATGATTCATAATTCATGATTCAATTCATGATTCATGATTCATAATTAAATTCATGATTCATGATTCAATTCTTGATTCATGATTCGATTCATGATTCATGATTCAATTCTTGATTCATGATTCATGATTCGATTCATGATTCATGATTAAATTCATGATTCATGATTTATGATTCAATTCATGATTCATGATTTATTTCATGATTCATGATGCGATTCATGATTCATGATTCAATTCATGATTCAATCATAATTTATTTCATGATTCATGATTCGATTCATGATTCATGATTCATGATTAAATTCATGATTCAATTCATGATTTATGATTTAATTCATGATTCATGATTCAATTCATGATTCATGATTCATGATTCAATTCATGATTCATGATTCATGATTCGATTCATGATTCATGATTCAATTCATGATTCATGATTCATGATTCAATTCATGATTCGTGATTCATGATTCATGAGAAAATTCATGATTCATGATTCGATTCATGATTCATGATTCATGATTCATGATTCAATTTATGATTCATGATTCATGATTCATGATTCATGATTCAATTCATGATTCGGGATTCATGATTCATGATAAAATTCATGATTCATAATTCGATTCATTATTCATGATTTATGATTCATGATTCAATTCATGATTCATTATTCATGATTCGATTTATGATTCATGATTCAATTCATGATTCATGATTCAATTCATGATTCCATTAATGATTTATGGATCATGATTCGATTCATGATTCATGGATCATGATTCGATTCATGATTCATGTTTTAATTTATGATTCAATTCTTGATTTAATTCATAATTGAATAATGATTCATGATTTAATTCTTGATTTATGATTCAATTTATGATTCGATTCATGATTCATGATTCGATTCATGATTCATGATTCAATTCATGATTCATGATTCGTGATTCGATTCATGATTCATGATTCAATTGATGATTCATGATTCATGATTCAATTGATGATTCATGATTCAATTGATGATTCGATTCATGATTCATGATTCAATTCATGATTGATGATTCAATTCATGATTCATGATTCATGATTCGAATCATGATTCATGATTCGATTCATGATTAATGATTGATGATTTCAATTCATGATTCGATTCATGATTTATGATTCACGATTCATGATTCATGATTCAATTCATGATTCGATTCATAATTCATGATTCATGATTTATGATTCATGATTCAATTCATGATTCGATTCATCATTCATCATTCAAGATTCAATTCATGATTCAATTCATGATTTATGATTCAATACATGATTCATGATTCATGATTCGATTTATGATTCATGATTCAATTCATGATGCATGATTCAATTCGTGATTCATGATTCATTCATGATTCATGATTTATGATTTAATTCATGATTCATGACTCATCATTTATTCATGATTCGATTCATGATTCATAATTCCATGATTCAATTCATGATTCATGATTCATGATTAAATTCATGATTCATGATTCAATTCTTGATTCATGATTCGATTCATGATTCATGATTCAATTCTTGATTCATGATTCATGATTCGATTCATGATTCATGATAAAATTCATGGATTCATGATTTATGATTCAATTCATGATTCATGATTTATTTCATGATTCATGATGCGAATTATGATTCAATTCATGATTCAATTCATAATTTATTTCATGATTCATGATTCGATTCATGATTCATGATTCATGATTCAATTCATGATTCAATTCATGATTTATGATTTAATTCATGATTCATGATTCAATTCATGATTCATGATTTTATGATTCGATTTATAATTCATGATTCAATTCATGATTCATGATTCATGATTCAATTCATGATTCATGATTCGATTCATGATACATGATTCAATTCTTGATTCATGATTCATGATTTTATTCATGATTCATGATTAAATTTATGATTCATGATTAATGATTCAATTTATGATTCATGATTTATTTCATGATTCAATTCATGGTTCATGAATCTTGATTCAATTCATGATTAATTTCATGATTCATGATTTGATTCATGATTCATGATTCATGATTCAATTCATGATTCAATTCATGATTTATGATTCAATACATGATTCATGATTCAACTCATGATTCATGATTCATGATTCGATTTATGATTCATGATTCAATTCATGATGCATGAATTCGATTTATGATTCATGATTCAATTCATGATGCATGATTCAATTCGTGATTCATGATTCAATTCATGATTCATGATTCATTTCATGATTCATTTCATGATTCATGATTCTTGATTCAATTCATGATTCATGATTCAATTCATGATTCATGATTCATTTCATAATTCAATTCATGATTCGATTAATGATTCATGATTCAATTCATGATTCATGATTCGCTTCATGATTCATGATTCAATTCTTGATTCATGATTCATGATTCGATTCATGATTCATGATTAAATTCATGGTTCATGAATCTTGATTCAATTCATGGTTTATTTCATGATTCATGATTCAATTCAAAATTCAATTCATGGTTCATGAATCTTGATTCAATTCATGATTCAATTTATGATTCATGATTCTTGATTCAATTCATGATTCATGATTCATTTCATGATTCATGATTCCTGATTCAATTCTTGATTCATGATTCAATTCATGATTCAATTTATGATTCATAATTCAGGATTCAATTAATGATTCAATTCATGATTCATAATTCAAGTCATGATTCATGATTTATGATTCGATTATGATTCATGATTCATGATTCAATTCATGATTCGTGATTCATGATTCATGATTCAATTCAGATTCATGATTCGATTCATGATTCATGATTCATGATTCGATTCATGATTCATGATTCATGATTCAATTCATGATTCATGATTTAATTCATGATTCTTGATTTATGATTCAATTCATGATTCATGATTCAATTCATGATTCATGATTCAATTCATGATTCATGATTCAATTCATGATTCATGATTCATGATTCAATTCATGATTCGATTCATGATTCATAATTCAATTCATGATTCATGATTCATGATTCAATTCATGATTTATAATTCAATTCATGATTCATGATTCATGATTCAATTCAAGATTCATGATTCATGATTCGATTCATGATTAATGATTCATGATTCGGTTCATGATTCATGATTCAATTCATGATTCATGAATCATGATTCAATTCATGATTCGATTCATGATTCATGATTCAATTCATGATTCATGATTCATGATTCAATTCATGATTTATAATTCAATTCATGATTCATGATTCATGATTCAATTCAAGATTCATGATTCATGATTCGATTCATGATTAATGATTCATGATTCGATTCATGATTCATGATTCGATTCATGATTCATGATTAAATTCATAATTCGATTCATGACTCATGATTAAATTCATGATTCGATACATGATTCATGATTCATGATTCGATTCATGATTCATGATTTAATTCATGATTCATGATTCATGAATCATGATTCGATTCATGATTCATGAATCATGATTCGATTCATGATTCATGAATCATGATTCGATTCATGATTCATGAATCATGATTCGATTCATGATTCATGAATCATGATTCGATTCATAATTCATGATTAAATTCATGATTCATGATTTATGATTTAATTCATGATTCATGACTCATGATTTAATTCATGATTCGATTCATGATTCATAATTCATGATTCAATTCATGATTCATGATTCAATTCTTGATTCATGATTCGATTCATGATTCATGATTCAATTCTTGATTCATGATTCATGATTCGATTCATGATTCATGATTAAATTCATGATTCATGATTTATGATTCAATTCATGATTCATGATTTATTTCATGATTCATGATGCGATTCATGATTCATGATTCAATTCATAATTCAATTCATAATTTATTTCATGATTCATGATTCGATTTATGATTCATGATTCATGATTAAATTCATGATTCAATTCATGATTTATGATTTAATTCATGATTCATGATTCAATTCATGATTCATGATTCATGATTCAATTCATGATTCATGATTCATGATTCGATTCATGATTCATGATTCAATTCATAATTCATGATTCATGATTCAATTCATGATTCGTGATTCATGATTCATGAGAAAATTCATGATTCATGATTCGATTCATGATTCATGATTCATGATTCATGATTCAATTCATGATTCATGATTCATGATTCATGATTCATGATTCAATTCATGATTCGGGATTCATGATTCATGATAAAATTCATGATTCATAATTCGATTCATTATTCATGATTCATGATTCATGATTCAATTCATGATTCATTATTCATGATTTGATTTATGATTCATGATTCAATTCATGATTA